>NW_026623241.1:2768133-2775633 GCF_030028575.1 Malurus melanocephalus | reverse complement strand
TATTGTCAAAGTGGTGAGAGGCATCCAGTATCTTGAAGACTTTTCTTTCAGCCAAGAATTCTTGTATTTGTGGAGTTCATCTTGGATTGTAACGAATGCTTGGTTCRAAACACAACACCATTTTCTACACAAGTTCAAGATGAAGCTTGACTGACATGCACAGCTAACATGGAAGTACTGTAATCTAACTGAAGTCGTTGTACAGGCAACACCAGTTTCTGCAGCCACTGTTGTTAGTCCCTTGGTTCATAYTGACTTAAGCACACTTGACATCAATTGCATCAAGATGTGACATGTTTTATAAGAAAAAAAAAACGTATAAAATGAAAAAAATATTTTTAGGTATTTTCACAAACAAAAACTGGCTTTTAAATAAATTTGCTTCCATAATGGTTGGATATGACAAAAGAAAAAAAATAAGAAAAAAAAAAAAAAAAAAAAAAAAAAAAAAAATGGGGGGAAGAGAAATATGAAAATAAGGCTTAAGGCATCAGTTCCGTATTTTTCAAAGCCAAATATGTAATGTTGAGAAGAGAAGAAATAATCATTAAAAGGTTCAAATCTTGTAATTTAATATTGTTATTAAAACTTTGCTGTATATCCTATTCTTTAACATTTGGTGTTAATATAAAATTTACTTGGCAATGCTTGACATTTGAAATAAACTTTTTTCTATGGTTTTATTTGCAAGTGTTCCATTAATTTTACTAGCTACAGATGGGTTTTAAAGAGTCTGAAATCTAAAAGGACACTGTCAAGGTTGGGTCAATGTTTCAATTTTTGGCAGTGTCGCCACTCCCAGCTCACTGGAATCTGTTCAATAGCTTTTTTCTGCAGACGAGCCCAAGCTGTGATGCTCAGATACGCTTGTTGAACTCTGAAGATCAAGGTTGTTCTGGGTTGGAGCGGTASTTGATACTGGCACATGAGGAGTCAGATGGGTGCTGTCCTAGACTCCTCTTAACTCTGGCATGCAGAGACTTAATGATCCAAAGATTTGGTTGATACCTGTCTCTACTTTTGTACAACTGAGTTCATAAATACATGTACAGAGAGAGAAGAGTATCAGTAAAAGCTGATAAATGGCAAGCAGTAAAACAGTGTTAAGTATTTTTTTAAAGTATGAAACAAACACAGTTGTCAAATTCTTTCTTTAAAAGAGCAGTTTTCAAACTGTTAAAAGGTAATTCTAAGCAGTAGCTAGTGAAGCTTTTATGGAAAAACCCAAAACCTTGGCAATGTCTTTTTGAATTAAGATTGATAACTCAAATTAAATGCGAGTCTGTACTGATGAAAACTTTCCTGAATCTTAGTCATTATGAATATTCTTTGCTAGCTGAAGTTACCATACTTTTTAATTATGTGTATTTAAAAACAATAAATACTTAAAAAGCAAAAAGGAATCCTAGGAGGGGTGCAATAATATTAATTTAAATGTTAATGCAAGTCAAAGTAACATCATGTTTCTCTAGCTTTCCCTGTAGATAAAATTCTGTACTTTTGGTTGAAAAGCTTACATTTTTCTGCATTGTGGATACATTGCCTCATGCAGTATCATTAMATTTCTTTTATTTTGGATTTAAATAAAATTTTAAATATGACTTGCAGTTTTAGTTGGAATCCATTTCTTAGACTGAAGTATAATGTTTGCTGAGCATTGAAGAAGGCAGAGCATTTATCAAAAACTTGAAATCCCTTCTTGTGGTACAAACTCTGAGCCTGTTTCTGCAAGCATGTGAACACAATGTATACTGTCAGTGTGGTCAGCAAAAGAGGTGTATACAGTGTTTCCAAAGTGGATCTTACCAATACTTCCCCCTACTTAAACAAAACCATTTCTTGACACGTCTGTAATTCATAGGTGTTCTGTGCATTACTCCTCATCAGGAATGTTGGGGAATGCATTTGGATTTTTAATGTTCAATGCTAGAATGACCAAACTAAAATAATGTTCATATGGTAATATAAATTTTTTTTAAAAAGTAGAAATGCATTACTGTATGCAGTGGAAAGCTATTTATTGTACCTCTGGGCTTATTCCTCTAAAAGTCATAGCATTAAAAAAAAATTATTTGTCAAGCCTGAACTGATGTATATAACTGAAATAATGTAAAGTTATATTTTCATGTTTTTATACTTAACAACATGATGGGAATACATAATGTATGAGTATTTCAATTCAGATAATATTGATTGGATAATATACATCTCAGTTAAAAAAAAACAGTAATAATAGTTTAATATCCATGTTAACAGTACATCAGTATATTGCTATATAAAGTATGTCTGTGTGCATTTAAGTGAAAAGTAGTCAAGAGTGATGAAAGCTGTCCAAGGGTTTTTTATTCATTTTATATGAAAACTGTTATGGAGCAACCAAAATGTTTATGAACTCAAACTTGTGTAAATTTCAAAATGTCCTTTTACTGTAGCTTTTTGTTTACAGTACAGTATCTTATTTTCTGCTTTGTTAAATGAGTAACGGTACAAAGCTGGACATACACTTTCTAAGACATTAACGTTCTCGGTTTTTCATGTATACTTATATGACAGAAAATGCTTCTGATTTTATTTTTCAATCTAACACATGGCTTTTCTGGAGTGTTGTATAAACTTCAATCATACATAAAAAATCTTCTTAAAAAAGGCAAAAGACCTTTAACGTCTGCTTAGTATTATTGAAATCTGGTTTCTTATTTATTATAAATGTATTTTTCTAAGATTTTACATGGAGCAAACCTGTTTGTCCCCGCAGACATGAAATTTCCTTGAAGAGTTTCTGAAGTTTCTTCTTTTCTTGAAGTTACAGTGAAGAGTATATATTTCTCCCAGATCATCTTGTCACTCAAGGATAGATTCACTGTAGTTTTTATTATTTTGTTCCAGCAATAGAATTATATCTCTGGACTGTAACCCTCCTGATCAAGGTTACAATGGCAGTGTGACAGGTTGATAAAGATAGGAGATTAACTATCTATTCAGTAACACTACCTAAAAATTCTGAGTTTAAACAAATACTTCTTTCAATTGAATGCATTATTGATGTATCCAAAGCAGAGAAAGAACCTGAGAAATGGCAAGTTAGGTRTATATTAATAGTCAGTAGAAAAGATCTATTAGAGCAGAGTTTACTGTAAAAGCAGAGTGTGAAGAGGTTCACAGTGTGAGAGGTTCAACATTTTCATGTAAACATGTATTGCACTTTTTACCAGAGTGTGTTTCTGTGGTGTCAGTCTCCTCTTTGGCTGATAGATGTAAACAATATCTTTACATGAAACCTTGTGCAAACAATTGTATTTTAAAATACAAATAGATTATTTCAGCTATCATTTGGTGCAATTAGTTATATGAATACAGTGGTCACCAGCAAAACAGAATCATCAGCAGCTGATATTCCTAGAGGCTATTCAGACCTGTTTTCGCAGCATCAAAGTTTATTATTTATTAAATCTTTTCATTTAAGCTGTCAAGGGATCACAAAAATTTGCTGTGAGAGATCCATCAAGTCTAAATTATCTTAGGAATTTATATTATATCAAGCTCTTAGAATGAAATTAAGCAAGTGGATTTAATTTGGAACATTTTCCCTTGCATCAATTTTTGTTGATGCTAGAGAATACTATGCAGTTGCGTGAGACATAACAGAGAATTGAATAAAATAATTTTTTTGTTTTTGTGAACATGTGGCAGAAAATGGAACTATGTAAGATACAATACAAAAATTCTGAGAATTATAGCTCTAACTCCCCTGCAGCTTTCATGTGTCATGACATCAGTCCCTAATCTTTTTGCTAGGGCATATTATATGATGTGTTTTCTTTCTTTCCCTCTTCCCCCACTACATGCAATTAGTTCTAATGCCTGCTTTTTAGCCTGTTAGGCTGATAGGAAATGTAATTTCTATATGTAATACTTGCTATCATTGATTTAGCGGTCATTGAACATGTTCATTGTAGATCATGTCATAAGTCTCTGTACTAAAGCAGCAGTGATGATAAAGTTAGGAAAGGTTATCTAAACTCTTTATCCAAGTGGCATCATCCACTGAACTTGTTCTTCTATCAGTTTCCTTTATACATCTCTTACTGCTAATGAAAATGTAGCTACCTCTACAAACAGCTCAGTGCTTTACTTACCTCAGTGATGAGAAAATTCTTTATACATAGAAGAAAAGCACTTAATTTCAGTGAATGACTGTAGCACTTGCATAAAGTTCTTCCCTTTACACTTACAACTCCCACTCAGCAAGAAAGGATCATTACTACCTTCTAGGCATAGAGAAMAAGTTTATATGTAATTTGTCTTATTTTTTAACAAACGCTAACTTTTCAAAGCTGACTCATCTGTGTGAAATAAAGCATTTAATCCTACTAGTCTTCCAACTGCACAATGAGATTTAAAACATGTATTTAAATTAAAATGGATTTTATTTATTTGCTTTAATTATCCCAAACCTAATTTTGAAAATGTATCTTAGAGAGTAGGAAAGGGCTGCTAAACTAGTGCCTAGAGCAGCCCCTTGGAATTATCTTCAACTAGTTCCTATTGGAAGTGGGGGAAATGCTACAAAGGGGTTCCAATGGATCCCACGAGTCATGCAGGATCATGCTGCCTCCTTTGCATCTTTCCATGCACAGAAGGCAAGCAGAAAAGCTGGAACAGGAGTTGGAGAGGTAGTTTTATGTCATTGTTCTGTCCCCCCTCAATCCTGTAAGGTGAAGGTCTCTTCACCTCTTTGTTTTCTAAAGAACAAAAATAATAAGAATCTTTTTCCTTCAACAAACTTGCTGTTTGTGCAGTTTTGAAATGATAATGTCATGTTTCAGTTTATGGTAAACAGATCTTAAAATTGGGGGATAAAATCTCCTTCCAGAGCCTCTACAGTTAGTAATCATAGAATCGTAGAAGGCTTTGGGTTTGGAAGGACCATAAAGATCACCTAGTTCCAACTCCCCTGTTGTGGGCAGGGACACCTTCCCCTAGGCCAGGTTTCAAGCTTCCTAGAAGGAGACAGCTCAGAGTACTTCTGGCATGTTGATGCTTTACTGAAGCATCAAGAGCATCTTGTTAAAAATATACTGGAGGCTATTATGTAACAACTTTTAACCCAATTTTCAAGTTATTTTGTTACTGCCTACCCTTCAGCACCATATTCTGTTAGTTTAGAGGAGAACGATTAGAGAGGTCAAGCTACAGTTCTTTCAATTAATAGTATGCTTTACAAATAACAGCATTTTTCAGTAGCTTCTTTCCTTGAGAGTTTCACTATGAAAGGCAAATACATTTTGGGTTATCTCATACTCATAAACAGCAGCATATCCACTGAAATATGTTTTTTTTCTGGTTTTGAGTGAGATTTTTTTATAGTGTCACAATGACTAAAGACACAATAATACAAACAACATGGTTTTTACTTAGGTGTTTGTGTTTCTTACTGATGTTTTTAAAATTTCACGAGATTGTTAGATTAATATTTTCATACATTTGGAGCTAAGTGGCTTGGCAGCTCATCCAAGTTACCTGTAGGTGGAATTCTTAATTTGGCTTCAGCTACTTTGTGTGACTAAACAAGTAGAGATGCTAATATATGGAAATGAAGTTTGTGGGTGTTCCAGTGTATRTGCATGTATACATAGCCATACACAATGCCATGGTGAAACTAGTGCTGATTTTAATAAGGCCATGGTCAAAAGCAATGATAACCACAGCAATAATTCGTGTTAGCGCCAGTAGCAACAGGAAGGTTCATAAGCAAGTGCCTTACCACCTCTTGTTTGAATATGGATTTTTGCATTTCCATAGAAGATTGTGAGTCCCCATGGGACTCAATCAACAGTGAATCCTATAACTTCAAAATCTGGGGTAACTCCTGTGATCGTCTTTGTTCTCACTGATGGGATTAAGTTTTGTGGAACCCCTGTGAGACAAACAGGCTCTTCCATGCTACCTTTGGCCTACACAGAAAGGTCACATGAAAGCTATTGCATGTGTCATTGCCTCTCACTTCAGCAGCTRGAATGATGGGTTTATGTGTATATGCATGTATATGCTTTGTTTCTCAAATTGCAGTCTTTGCTATTTAAAAATCAAAATGGTTGATCTGAGAAGCTCAGGTTWAGTTAAATCTAACATTACACGGATAAACAAAATAGTACTCTTTGCAGTTATTACTTGATTTTCTAAATCAAAACCTCTATAAAAACTTAATGCCTTGAAAACACAATGCTGGGCATTGATAGGGCTGAGSATACTACACTACCTACTTTGAACATTGTGCAATAAAATATACTGCTATGGTGCTGTGGCAGAATTCTGTCCACATTTGATATTGTTTTGTTGTGGTTTTTAATTTTTACTTGCATAAACAAGTGAGTAGTATAAGCTGGAGGAAAAAACTCCCATGGTATAGGCTTGGCAGAAAATTTACAAGCAATTTCTATTGATTGGTTTTATCTGTGGCATTACCACATTTTTAAAATCTGCACCTTCTGAATATATTAAAAAATGTGATAAACTGATTTTATAAAGCCATTATTCTCAGTGAGAGCAGGATTCTGCTTGACATGTTTTCTTTATCCTGATGGATATACTTGCCTAAGGTACTTGTTTATTCTAGAAGACTTAAAAATATGTAATTTGGTTTTTTAATCATTATAGAGCCACAATTATAGTGGGACACGTCCATCAATTCTGCTTAGTCCACCTTATAAGCTGCTTTCTATAGGAGATCTTTGTCCTTTTATGCTTGTTATTTACTTTTTGATCTTTTGTCATTGGAGAGATTTTAGCACATTGAGGAAAAAAAAGTGACATTCTGCTTGCTTGCTGATGTAAGAAGCTGCCCAAGTCCTTCAAAGTGATTCAGCTGATAAGTATGTCCCGTGACTCACACCTCTGAAAGAATGTGTCTCAAACTGCAGGGACAAAGACAGCTCTGAGGAGACCAGAGTAATTAGTGTGCTTTGGACCCTGCCTCACTGGAGTCTGGGGTGTCAGCACCAAGCCTGAATGTCCCACCTGTCTGTGTGCAGTCACACAGTGATGTCCCCAGGCAGCACCGTGCTTGGCACTAGCAAAACTGAATTGTTAGCATGGTCAAGATGCAAAAACTAGATGCAAAAACTATTTCTCTGCTCTCAACATGATGCCAGAGTGGGGAGGAGAGAGCTGTCCCCTCCCTCCCCTATCTGAAAAGCTTTTTTCCTTCCCTGAAATAYAGCCATCCATATTCAGCAAATTCAGGATGTAGCTTTAGAAAAATTGCTTTAATATAAAATAATCATGTCTTTTTTGCATAGAGAAAACTTGGCATTTACCCTCAAGAGAAATAAGCACAGCCATCTYGGCTGGTTGAACAATTTCATGGATTTTTCTCATAGGGAAAAAAACCTCATTGCTTTATGAATTATGACATCATATATTGTCACTAAATGTGAGCTTCCCAATAGACAGGATCATGAGACTCTAGATTTTTTTTTTTTTTTTTTTTTTTTTTTTTTT
>NW_026623241.1:2764132-2768113 GCF_030028575.1 Malurus melanocephalus | reverse complement strand
TTTTTTGTAAGATGCTAGCTAAGATTATATTCTGTGGACAGCCTTTCTTATGCATGTTGTAATATACTGTGTAAATATGGGTTTGCTGAGTAGTTTTTCTGTGGTGTCAGACTATAAATATATACAAATAGTACAATTTAAGGGGTTTGTACTTTTTTAAAGGGTATCCTTTGATCACTTACACAAACCTAAGTTAGGAGCAATACAAATTAGTGAAGTGTGAAGCAAAATTGCTTGATATGACAATATAACCTGATTTAAGATACMTTCTTTTTTCCGTCTTTTTAAAATATTTACCAACAAAAAATACCAAATCAAAAAAGTGTCTTGCTAGAAGGAATAGACAATAAAAAAGTTTGTAAGAGAATGCAAACCAAGCTTCCATGTGACTGTAGAATGGATTTTGAAGCCATGACTCAAAACTACAATGCTGAACTGGAACTTTAGTTCTAATTTAAGTTAGAAAGTTAGAAAAGGTTCAGTAGTTTTTTGTGGAGTAGTTGAATCAGGAATGTGTCATAATAAGTGTAGATAGCCTTTGGCATTTAAAATTTAGCCCCATCCAGGTTCCAGGTATTCTCTATTTTAGGCTACATTGCGAAATTTTTATGGGCACCATTCTGGCTACTGGCATCAATTCAGATTTTGGGGATAAACATAAAATCTGAGGGTAAACTGTTTTCTTTCCAAAAGAGGTGTCTGTATTTATTTTCAACTGGCTTGTTTTATGTTTTAATGGCAATATCAACAGCTAATTATTTTTCTTTACTTTCTTGCTGACAATATTATCAGGGTTTGGGTYTTTTAGCTTTTAACTAAAACTGGTAAAAAAAGTGTTGAAAAGTGTTCACTCCCCTTACACTGAAGGGAAAAAGGAATTATCAGTGAAGCCAGTATTATTTCTAAGACACCAACTATWTTATATTAAAAAATATATATAAGACTTCATGCTGTAGCAGAGAAGAAAAATACAAGGAATTGTTGCTAGAGAATTTTGGTGAGGTTTTGTTTGGTTTAGTTTTTCTGAAGAAAAAACAAACCCATGTTTTTGCTTGTTTTCTTTTCACTACAGATTTTAAAAAAAAAAAAAAAAAAAAGAAAATTCATTTTCTCTATAACTTCCTTCTGCTATTACATGCTCTGATGACATTTGTTGGCAACTTGGACACCTTGGAAAATATTCCCATGTTCATGTAGATAGACATAGGACTGCCCAATGTAGTAATAGTTGTATTCTGTCTGACTTCCTTTTATTGTGGCTGTGATTGTTCACTTATAGGATTGTTTTGTACAGTTTGGATTTTGGTGCAGCTACAGAGTTCAGTAGATTGAGAAAGGTAAATAYATTATTTCTTAAAAGAGTAGTACAGAATGACAGAGTACTCCTGAAGTCTCTGCAGAAAGATATTTGAAAAAATTGTCATTTTTAAAAAACTGACTTGCCTCTGAGCATCCCTTAATGAGGGGAAAAAATGAGTGCCAATTGTATTCCCATGAGTAGAAAATTCTGTCCTAAAGGTCAAAAGTGTACAGAGGTATTTTTGCAGAATCAACTCTAAGTGACTGAATTCTATTTAAAGATGTCAGGATTGGTATTGAGAATGCAATGAAATGCACAAAGGATTTTTTTTAAGTAACTGTCATGATTTTTTTTTTCCTTTCAGTTACATCTTTAAACCTAGCAGTGTCAGGGGTTTTTTTGGATCAGTACAAAATGCACATGAGTTAGTGCCCCATGTCCTCCTGCAGAATTCCATCACCATTACATGCCATTTGCAATTTCTAATATGAACAGATATTTATAGTAGATGTCCTCATCAAAGGCTTCACCTTACAGAGTTTGACTTGTGTTTTAGGTCAGATTCCGAAGAATTAATCATAAATATAAGTCCTATCATCAAAGTGCCTGAAAAAAGATTGATTTTGATAATAGACTATGTGATAGCCTGTGACATTCCTGATAGCAAAGTGTCACCAAATCATGTAGGGTCTTTTCCCTGACTGGTCACTGGAAACAGTATGTTGTTAATACTTTATTTGAGTGTGACTTTTCATCCATTACTGTCTTTCTGTCTGAAACATCTTGCATGCTGTTTTTCTCCCTCTTAGGAAAAAAATGGTGATGAATAGGATACCACAGGTATATTTCTGAAACCTTCTGCAGATACCATCATTTTTTGTTATAGGTGCTTGGCTATTTCTCCTCTTAATTCCTCTGAGATCTTTATGACTGGTAATATTTAAATCTTCCAGATTTTTGTATATGTATCTTTTTGTTGGAAACCTGTTTTGTAACCTGCTAGCATTCCCTCAGTGGCCATTAACTACTGATTAATGGTGCCATTGAGGTGCAACATTTAATTTATATAAAACCTTGAGGCATATACAGTGTTTTACAAATAATGTTTATGGTACTCTAAAGGGAAGATTTAGGCATGCAAGTTAGGATGCTGAGAATAAGAGGTGACAAATGAAGAAATGTATAAGAGAAATAAAGTGTGGGACATGGCAGGCTGGTTGTGTTGATGTGAACATATACTGTGTTTAATACTAAGGCTTTAATATTTGCTTCTAATTTGTCTTAATGAAAAATTGAGTAAGATATAGAAAAACAGACAAGTATTGTGACTTCCATGTTGGTGATCCTTAGTCCAACTAAATGAATTTGAACTCTAATTGTCATAGCAGAGGAAAAGAAAACCTTTTCCTGTGAGCATCTTACGCAACTGATTTTATTTAGCATAGCACTGCTCCTGCTTGGAATATTTTCTTCATTTCTTTTTGAAAGCTCATCCTTCAGAGACACATGCAGCTGCAAACATAAAATGCTTATTTTGCAAGTGCCTGGAACTTGCTGAATCATTCTGTCTGTGCCAAATAAGTATTTTTTTTCTGTTTCTACTCTGAACTTGAAGAGGCAGTGCATTCTGATAGCATTTGAGTTCTGAAATCAAGCTATGATACCTAGATGCATGAAAACTAACTCTTAAATTATTTTTTTGCCATGACATAGCTTAGAAGCGTCTATGTTGTCTGCAATATGGATTGCATTTTGTGTTGTTTTACATGTTAGTGTTTGTTATAAATGACAGTAGGAACCACAAACTTTAAACTTTCTGTGTTAAAAAAAAAACTTTCCAGTTCCATTTGTCTGTGTGCTCATGTTCAATCAGCCATGTGATGTGTCTTATTTCAGATACATTCAATTGTAGTCAGGCCTGTAATTTCCATGCTTATTTGGAGACTTTATTGAATAAATTATGTAGCATTCACTAAACATGGAGTTAATCTTTCTGTTGTTGCTTCAAGTTGATTCAGACTTGAAACCTGCTTTAATCATAGTGTTCTTTAGAGGAGTTGTCAGAAATTATGGATAAAYGTACACCATTCCTCTTGGATGGAAGCCATTTAGCTGCCCATCTAACCTAAATGTCACTTTGGGAAAAATGAGTTAAGTTGACATAAGCAAAAAGTAGTTTTACAGACTCAAAAACTTGTGTGTTCTGCTGCTTCATAATCTGCATCAGATTCACCTTAAAACAACCTCTAACCCGATCTCTAATAAAATAATAATYAATATATTAGGAAGAATAATTTTTATCTGTTTTACAATATGTAGAGCTGCAGAAAAGGTCTACTGTTCTTTGCTTAAAGTGCCTGCATGCACAGTTTTGATGAAAATGTACTTTTGCACAAGTAAGCCATATGTAACAGTGCAGGGCTGGGTGACTGTCACTTTTTATAAAAAGGGCCTCAATGAACACAAGTCCTCTTTGATGCAGAAAATGTCCTGGCACAGAGTTCAAGAGATTTCCTGCTTTCAGACACCAGATTTAAAGGCAGAGTGATCCATGAAAAAATAGATCATAAAAACAGTGCAAGGACTGGTGCTGGGCCATTACTCTTCCCAAAGTGTAAACTCATATGTAGGAGTGAAAACAGTAAGCCATTGGAAATTGTACCTTTTCCTGTACTCACATG
>NW_026623241.1:2736835-2764105 GCF_030028575.1 Malurus melanocephalus | reverse complement strand
AAAACAGACAATCACCCATTTTCTTGTGCTGGAAAAAGAAATTTTAAAGGCCACCATCTCACTTCAGGCATCAGACGTGGCCTATAAAAACAGCCTAGGTTGGTGAAAGCATCTCTTTTTTTGAACATTTGTTGTGCCTAGTATATGAATTAAACAGTGAAAATATCTTATAGGCCATTTATCAGATTTTTATTCCACATGCCTTTGTCAATTAAGATTTCCCTGGTGATTTCTCAAGTCTCATCAGAAGATTTTTACAAAGGAAAAAGTTAAACTGACATAAAGATGTTTAAGATATCCTACTTACAGGACTATCTATGCCACTAATGACTGGCAGTGTACCCTGAATAGCAGTCTTCTGGGACAGCTGCCGAGTTTATTTTTCAMAGTCACTGTGAAACGAGACAGAAGGAGACAGAAGAAAAAGGCTTTAAATGCACAAAGGTTGAAATATGTCTAGGATACAAAAGTGCTATTCCAATGAACAAAAAATGACCAGAATAACATTAACACATTAAATCCATGGGCCATTTCCAGGATCATTGGCTCACCATTAGATGATGACGGCCATGCAAAGATTTCTGTAAAGAAACCTCTGAGAATACCAGCTTGTAGAAAGTGACCTTGTGCTGGATGATGATGAGTTGATTCAATATAAATTTAGTGTAAGAATAAAAAACAGTAGCCTTTTATTGAAGGGTGTCTCTTTCAGCCTGTGACACAGCAAGGCCGGCTCCATGCTCRTATATAACCAGCAGTGCCTGGCTGTTCCCAGGCATCAGGCTCATCATCGATCCCATTAAGCTGCTACAGCTSTCCCTGGTGTGCTGTTGGCTGATGCCAACCAAGTTTGTTCCCAGGGACGGTTTAGGGAAGTCCCAGCAGTGATTCCCGTTTGGCATTTTGTAAATTGTCACAACATTTTGGTGTCTAGGGAAGTTCACAGTAGTAAATAGGGAAAATTGCGTGCTCGTTAACTTGAGTACACAGGAATATTTTGGGGCATTTTGTTACAGTGTGGATGTCACCTTGGGAACTAATTAGGGCTTCAGGAGTGAAGTCTTGATTGTGGAGGAGATCACGAGATGACTTTGGGTAAAGAAGTTAGATCTGGCAGAGATTTTTATCTAAAGCCTTTGCTCCAGTCCCCACTGYTGCAAAACTGACACTAGGAAAGACATCTGAAATAAGTGATTACCAGAAACACACAAAGTAATGAAACTGCTTATCTGAAGAAGTTTCAAGAGAGGCCAGAAAGAGTCAGAACATATGAACAGTTTAAGAAAAATAAACCTGCAGTAGGTTTTTMAAAAAATATTAAAGACCAAACATTTTTTTCATGTATAAATATATAAATACCAAAGATAAATATGTGGGATTGGTCATTAATGCCAGTTTAATTTTAACTCATGAAGTTAACGCATATTTAGTTCTGCTTTGACAAGAWGTCTGGTGAATAAATTGTAGAAGGTTTCCTCCCTAAAGCAAAGGAGCTGTTTGGTAAGCAGGAATGTGGATAAAGGAGATGGCATTACCTAAGGAAATTTTACACTGGAATAGTAAACCCAAAACTGCATTTTTCAGTGATCAGTATTAGGGTCAGTTCTAYTTTTATAGACAAATAGTGACCCTGACACAAAGAGTGGAAAATGCCTGATGAAATTAACTTGATGATTTGAACTTAAGATAAAARTGATACAGTGAAAGAACTGTGTGTGCTTGTGGATTGGAAATAAGTCTGAACAGCATAAAAGAAAAGCCACTTGGAGTAAAATTTAGGACAGCAGCAGATCAAAGGGGCACCCATTGTTTGGCTTCCAACACTGTCCAATAGTGAATGCCCTGCAGAGCCTGAAGATTGCATGTGCAGTGGGTTTTCTGGGATAGTGRTGTGGCCTCCAGCAGTTTGTGGATCAGGGACTCCCTCATGGATGGATGAAATGCTTACATTTCATATCCTTTACAGCAATTTATCTAATCACTTTGAACTCATCTCAACTTTGGCAGCCATAATACCCTGTGGCAGGAATTGTCATGGCTGAACTCAATTCTGTGTTAAGAATCACCTTTTTTTTTTTTTTTTTTTTTTTAATTCAGCCTGTTATCTGTTAATTTCCTTTGTTGTCTCTTCATTCCTATACTATGAAACATAGTTAGAAGTTGCTCATTAATTCATTTTTCTGAACTGGGAGGCTTGTAATCTATCATGTGGGAAAAGACTTTAAAAAATCCCAAACTTCTTTCATGCAACAAAATGAAAGTAGATGTAGTATGTGACTGTTGGTAATAAATACAAGTGGGAGAAGAGCCTCTTCCCAAGGAGAAAAGCTGCTTATAAAAAAGAAAGCTGGCAGCAGAACAAGTTGGGAAAATTGGAAAGGCATAAATTTAGAATAGGTTGTGGACCTCTGTAGCTTCAGGGCAACAGATCCTCTTGACAGTCAAGGCAGAAGGCTGCACCTTGGACAGACACTGCCTTGGCCAGTGTGGTTGTGGAACAGCCATTTATACAGGAAACAACCCCTCAGAGAACCATGAGCTCGTCATTGATGATCACCTAAAGCACGTGTTCAAACACTCAAAAACATGCCTTTACATCATTCCATTGGCAAAGCCATGAAAATGCATTTTTTTGTGTAAAAGTTGATGACTGGGAGTCAGCAATCTGGGAGGTCCCTTTCCACTAACACTCCTACATGGTCTGGCTGCAGAGATGCACTTTGTGCTCATCCAGATTCATAGCCCTGTATGATCTCCTGGATTTAGGTGCCTATGTCAGCCTTTTTGCAAAAAGTAAAAAATGCACATGATGCCCTTTTATCCCTTACCTCAGTGATTGGATGTGATTTAATTCAACCAAAATTAAAACAAACAAAAAAAAGGAAAAATGACGACAACAAACAAACAAAATCTGTTGCCCAAACTAGATTTTTGTGTGAAAAATCCCTTCTCATTCCTGCAGTTGAAACTTTCATGACTAGTGTTTACTGCGTATTTTTAGAAATTAAATTTCTCCTGGAAAACCAGCTCTGTTTTGMAAGAAACAGCTAAACATCCACCGGGTGAGATCAGTGCAGGAGGGTTGGTGGTTAACAGTGAAACAAAGCCAGACTTACTCCTGTTCCAGTGGCTCTGAGAACAGAACAGAAAACTCATGTAGTCAGCAAAAGAACTGGAATCCAAACCATCTTCTCTCCTTTTTTAACCTTGTACAGTCAGGCATCAGCTTTTCCCACCAGAGTTGACTCCATGGGAACTGGAGCARCTGCATTAGGGGCACATATCCTGTCGATTTGGATTACTCTCTGTTTGGCTCTGGGGCTCTGATCCTCTCATTGCCCAACCACCACACRTTTCTGATTTCTGTCTACAAGCCAGAGAGCTCCCTCTGAGAGAAAACCTAGACATTGTTCAAAAGGAATCTTGGACTCAGTTCATTCCTGGCAGACAGGAGAGGTGCAGCATGACCAGACCTTGCACCGTGTATGTGTTTAGGCTGCTCTGAAAGGGGGTGGCTTTGAAGAGTRTAAATGTGGATCAGGCCTTGATTTCTGACACAAGCTGCCGGGGGGGATAGGTGTGCAACAGAGTGCCAGAGCCATGCAAAAGGATGATCCAATGAAGGGTTCCCCAGGGGAGAGAGGAACGTGGTCCAGGTCTCCCACCATCTCTATACGGGGGCAGAACTGTGCTGTTGCTGCCCGTGTTTGTTAAGTGACTGGACTTGGTGATGGTAATCTGAGAAGGATACTTGGACTTATGCTGAGATAATGCAGATTCAAGTTYTGAAGCTCAGGTTAATTCAGATTTGCATCCTTTGTGCTGTGTCCCAAGCCAGGCATTGAAGTTCCCAGCGGAAGATGCTTCGCAAACCTGCACAGCTCTGAGGAATGGGTGATAGTGAGTGCTGAGTGCTGAAAAGTGCTGAAGCATTTAATCTTAGATGTAGGGATATATCACACATCTAGCTGTGAGATTTTCTTGATAAGTTCCTTCAAAYTACCTTGAGTTGACTGGATAAGTTACAAATGAGGTATGAGTAACCCCTGCCTTGGTATTGACGTCTGAGAGGATAACCTTGGTAGGGAGTCACAGTCTGATTTTCTAATTCTCTCCAAAGTCAATGCACTTGATGTGCTGAAGTATAAAACTTGCAGAATAGGAAGGTCTAAGGGAAATTATCTTAAATAGAATATCCTGTGCCAAGACATGTGAGCTGGCGTTGCAGAAATTTTTAAGGTCTCTGATCATTAGTTTCTGATTTATTTTTTTTTAATAAGAAGAGAGGAAATGTGTGAAAACCCAAGCTGCTCAACCTTGATTACTGGTATTTTATGCTAAATGTGGTTGTTCCTGCCAAAAATATGAAGCTAGCAAAGAGAAGCTTAGATGTCTCATTACTCTATTGCCAAGAAAGACATGATTTTGAAAGCTCTGCAGGGCGGACCCAGAGGCTCTTGCTGCCAATCTGTTCTGCTATTCACTGCAGAATGAGCAGAATCAGTGYTTTTTTTGAAGAAACGATGCTTCAGGCTACTCTGGATGTGCACTGAATAGATTTTAACAACCATGTTTTTTACGTAAYGACTCTGTGGAGCTTTGTTTTGCTTTATGACACAGGCTGGACTAGATTTTAAACAAACCAATAGAATTCAGAATATGGGTTTGTGTCTGAAAGCATATGTAAAAAAAATTGTAAAGTAGTGCTTCTAATGCGTGAAGTAAAAAATGAAGACTTGAAATCCTGTAGTGYTCTAGAAGAGGATGCACTAGTTTTTCTAGAGGCATAAGCCAACTATTTTGGAATTAATAATCATCTGTGTCCTGAGGGCATGTTTAGTGAGAGGCATAAAATTACATCAAATACTTAGGTGAAAATTGTACCCAGTGCATATGTTTCATTTTGTTGGTGATTCATGATCAACTCTGAACAGTGTAGAAATAGACCACTGTTTAGATTACTGACATTTAGCAAATTAATATATGTTTTAGGTTTTTTCCATGGTGGACTGTGAATCAGTCAAGAGTGAGAGAAAGTAGAAAAAGTTCTGATGTGAGAGAATTTACTCACCTGAATGAATAGGARTGAGCTGACTATTCCTGGAGTCAGAAAGAAAAAAAAAATCATACCATTATATGACAATAGAAGTACTTGTTGAGACAATGTTTTATCCACATTTCCTGGTGTAGCTCGTGATGTCATATTTTTAAAAAGAAGTTAGATTTGGCACTGATTTTGGAGTCCAAAACCAGAAGGTCTTTAATATTTTTTGAAAAACCTACTSCAGATTTATTTTTCTTAAACTGTTCATATGTTCTGACTCTTTCTGGTCTCTCTTGAAACTTCTTCAGATAAGCAGTTTCATTACTTTGTGTGTTTCTGGTAATCACTTATTTCAGATGTCTTTCCTCTAATAGACCAGAAAGAGATTTCTCTAGTCAGTCCAGAGGGATGATAGATCATGGGATCGTGGGTCTCAAGTGAAAAGGAACTTCTGTTTACTTACTCCTGATCTTGTCCGTGMCAGGAAACCATCTTTGCTTTTTTCCTTTTGGAATCTTTGGAGATTTCCATATGGACCCAACTCAGCAAAACCTTAGCACACTCCTTTGTAATCTATTCTGGCAGCTTGTTAACTTCATTTCAAAAACTTAATCTTAGAAAATGCAACCTAATCCTTACTCAAGCACWCAAGTACCTCTTGGAGAGCCTGAGCTGGCTAGATTGAAAGGTCTGCTGAAAYGAGATATATTCCTTTCGTGTAGAACAAATGGGTCATGACTCAATTGCCTCTTAAACCTGTTCACTTGAGGTGCCTTAGTCTTTCATTTAGTCTTTCACCAGATAGAACAAAGTAATKTTCAAAGTCAGTCTTGCACTTCTTTGTATATTGTGTACAATATACATTAATTTGTCATCATTCTTTGCAAAACAGTGCCAGATTTTGATGCAAATGATGCCATTTCTCCGTTCTTGCTCAGTATTAATAAAAACAACCTCATTTSTTAGGTCTTCTTCAGGGGTCCCTGTTCAGGTGATGAAACTCCAGYGAACAAATTTAATATACTTGTGGGGTGCTTCATGCTTCTCCATGCTTATACGTTGTGGCAAAGAAAAGCTAAGAAACCTCAGTGTCTTCCATTTCTCTATCTCTTTCACACTGGAATTCTGCTGGAGACAGCGAGGTTGCATGGGAATGGTACTTCCATTTTCCCTGTCCGTCATTTGGAGACRGAGCCTTTACTTGGCTCATACCTTTGGGTTCTGTGGAAAGGACAAACAAGTGCACAAATTGCAGCTGTAATTACTTGGTGTGAATGCTCAGTGCACACCATCAGAGTAAATATTTAATGAGAGAAGAACCCTGCAGGAGCTGTGCAGGAAATTGTTGATGAACAGTGGGAAACAGTGCACAGTGGAACTTCTGGCTATGATGAAGTCTGATTCCTAGGCCAGAAAGTACACTTTTTTTGCCCACTCTTAAGGACTTGGGATGGCAAGGTGACACGTGTGGTGGCTGTAATGCGAGAAGCTGTAAGAGAATAATTTGGGTGTGGTTCTTAAGGCAATACACTTTTCTCTGCAACACTGAACTTGCAGTCCTTATGATGACAAACTACTGGAAAGTTAGATGAGCCCCACCTGGCCTTTCCAAYCTGCATTTCCCTCTCTGATTGTTCAGATCTGAGATCCCAGAACTGGGACATTACAATGACTATTGCTAGGAGCAAATAACTGAGAATAAGGAGCATGTCAAAGCAAGAAGTCCTTAAAACACCTCAGTTCATCTGTTTGCAACTGACGYCATGGCAGCAATTAATAAAAGTGCTGCTCTAAATCCTCCTCTGCAATATTGAGGAAAAACTGTGCCTTTCAGAASTGTGAATGCCAACTGAAAAAGAGGAATCATGTTTTCCTTGAGAACTCATTTTGGCTTTGCAAGACTGGTAGCTCTTTGTGGATGCAGTAAGAATGTGACAATTATCAAAGCCAGCAAAATTTGATTCTAACGCTGCGTACTCAYGGTGGGGCAGCCAAAGCCGAGATACTTTGTCAGTTTAAATATCAGCCAGTTAAAGTCTACTAAGCAGCCAACCACACATCTCTTTAGTAGTATTCTAATTCATGTACTGTAATTAGGCTTGAATACAAAATATTGATTTAGTAGTAATTACATTTGTGCAAGCATTAAGATAATGTTTCGGGAAATCTGCCTGGGTTCAGCATGAGGTTCCAGATAATGAAATATTCACTCTATTGCTGTGTAAGAGAGCTTTTAAATAAAACTTAGTCTATACTCTAACTAATATAAATTTATGTGATCCCATACTCTGACGTTTTTGGCCTGAGACACTCCACCAAAATTGAAATATCTTTCAGCGGTCTATTCTAGATAATTAGAATATACCAACTTTTTTAATGTGTTCTGAGATGATTCGGGGAAAGGATGTGTGAGACCTGTAAGGAATAATGCATCATTTAAAGAGCACTGATTTATAGCCATAAATCTCATTAGTTGCAGTGCTAAATGTGCTGTAGATTTGCAGCTACTCTGTTAGCCYTAAATATTGCACAAGCAACACATACACTCGGAGAGAGAATAAAATCCTGTGATTCCTGGGTAGCAACTTACTTCCCTGTTTCACTGTTCTTACAGTATTTTTAACATTTTTTTATCTCAAGATGTGCAWAAACACATGCTTTATACATTTACATTTATACACACTAAAGGCAGATTTATTCATGGCATCTACAAKTGTCAGTTCTGGGCATAAATAAACATTTAGTCTTAATATGTTTTTAATTTAAATGGCTGCTCAATAAACTTTATTTCAAAGAYCTATAACTGTAGAAAAGGGGAACCAATCAGGAAATGGCAGATATCCAGAGCAAGTGTTTAGTTAAGTATCATCATGGCAATCAGATAACTCAGAAATGAAGTGACAGCTATATGAATTGTACCTTCAACAGGAATACTGATATTACCAGTCCAAATGGTCCACATGCAATTTGTACCTTGATATGTTTCATGTCAGGGTAGATATTCTGACTCTTCCAGGGGGAGCTAAAATCCTATTTGATTTTAAATTTGTAACATGGTGTTTGAACACTCATTTCAGACCAGTAACAGCTATTCAACAGATCCCCTGCTCTCTGCTTGTCATACTGCAGGGGAAGAGGAATTCAGGAGGAGAAACATGGGTGGATTGATGGATGGGTGGATGGATGGATGGATGGATGGATGGATGGATGGATGGATGGATGGATGGATGGATGGATGGACACACAAATATATATATATATATGTATATATGCATCTATCTATGTAGGTGTAGATCAATGTGTAGATATGGATACAAATACCTAAAATAAATCTGGTTTATATAAAGCCCATTTGCATTCAAGGCAAGTAAGAAGATCTGAACACTGAATAATGCTTTGCCTATTTCKTTCTGGGAATATCGTAAGGACAAGGGAATTTGTTTGACCTGAGCTTTGTGAAAAATAGGGACTGCTGATTCTCCAGCTCTCTCTGCCCCTTCACACAKGAGAGCAGCTATAGACAAGCAACTGATAGTGAAAATCCAGGCCRGGCTCTACCATGCCATGAGTTGGGAAAGCTGGAGAAGTGAAGCAAATGTGCAGATGAAGCAAATAACTCAAYTCACCTGGGAAACTCCTCTAGCAAGACTTGTGGCAGGTTTCTATTTTAATTATGATTTCCAAGGCAGGATCAAACTGAGGAGCCATTAACCTTTGGCTGGTGCCACAGCTCCATTGCTCACACAGTAATATAGAWTATGCTGTGTCTAATCATATCTAAAGTCCACCAGTGAGTCTCCCATGGATAGCAGTCAGGTCTAGAGCTCTCAGAGGAGAAAATGAATTCCTGTAGTTGGCACACTTAAGCTGACCTGCCCAGTCCTCATAACAAGTTTCATTTTCATGGCTGTCTATTAGCATAATACTTAATATTTGAAGCATCAGGTGAAGTATTTCTTTAAAATAAGAGCTATAGCTGCATACAAATCTATGAATTGCCTTGAAATATAGAAGATGTCTTTTATCTTACTGAAATAGATATTAAATGTGCTAAGCATATTTCCAGAAACAGCATTGAGCTAGGAAACCACATATTCAAATAAATATCTCTTTGGAGATTCATTGAGTGTGTGTTCAAAACTAGTTATGTGAGTATTACACTGAACTAGATGACTTCATCACAATAGGGAATATGTGTTTTAAAGATGCTTCTGCATTCAAAAAGGTTCTAACAGCCCTGGTGAGAAACACATTTATTGCTCCACATTATGTTTCCATGTGAAACTTTGCTTTMTCATGAATACTGTCTTAGGTCCTCCCGAACAGCAATAGTAAAGAAGGTAGATTAAACTGATTCTAAAATTCAGTTTGAGGAACCCCAAAGAGCCCACTTCTGTGCGTTTGTCTGTGTGCCAAATTCTGCTGTCCCTGTCCGCCTTTGCCTTCGTAGTCCTGCTGCATGAAGTGTGGCCATTTTGATTTATTCAGTGAGACAACATTAATTCTTCTACAGAAAAAGCCTTGTCTAGAATACTCCTTGCACTATGCCAGATGTGTTTTATAAAGGTTGGCCCTTGGAGGGTTGCTCACTATCATCACCAGCCCCAAACCCCTGGTAATCCCTACTTTGGGACAAGGCTCTGGCGAGGKGCATGAGAGCTCCCTACCTGGGTTACGGAACCAAAGGGGGATGCCAGGCCTGGGGAAACACATTCCAGAGGAGCTGTAGGGCAGGTTCTGCTCATCTGCAAATGGAAGGACCTTCAGGTCATGTTATTAGCTTGATTATAATCTGTGTTCATGTATGGTTGTGTCTATGGGCCAGAAGTAAATGAGGAGGAAGCACCGTGGACAGCCCATCATCTTCAGCACCAGACTGTCTGCTTGCTCTCGGAACTAAGCACCCTAAGCTRAATTGCTCAGTCAGTGTCATTGCAGCCTTTTTCTGCTCTACATGCACTTCCTCTGAACAGGCTATTCAGAAAATGGAAGAGGAAGAGAGGATAATAATTTTTTTTGTAAGAGAAAGATTGTAYCATCAATTGAAACTGGCTAAAGAAAACACTTCTAAAATACAACTTACCCCATAACCCACTTTTCAGACACATCTTAAAACATACTGAGGTACAACACCATGCTATTACAGCAGCAATATTGCAGTGAAAGAGCTGATAAAATGTAGTGGGAGAGAAAAGCAAGGTGGGTGTTAAAATCCGTGGCAGGGGATTGTCAGACACCTTTCTAGCTGGGAAGGATAAATGAAATGAAATATCCATCTCAGCACCACAAACAAGGGCAAACATCAGTTCAAATCAGGTTTGGGACCTTGAGCATTCCATGGGTGCAATCCTGTGATGTGCTGAACATACCTGGACTTGATTAAGTCCTCCCTTGGCTACTTCTCGTCCTTGTTTGATATCTTCCAGCCTGTGTGGAGTGCAGCAGCTGTGTGGGAGCTGACCCTGCTGGGATGTTGTCCCTTGTGCATCCCTCGAGCTGCTCTGGGCAGCCCAGCCAAGGCAAAAAGAGGGAATGAAGTTCCCTTGGTGGTCAGTGGGTCTGTCCCCTGCAGCTCTCTGTGCCTGGAGAGCAAAACCAGCGGGCTGCCACTTGTTTTTTTGGCTAAACTGTGGTGCAGGAGAGCACCAAAGCTGTCAGTGCCCCCAGCACCCCAAGGAGGATCTCTGGTGTCTCAGGATTGCTAATACCTCATTGTCTCACTGCTCCCTGCCTCACTAGCCCACCTCCCTAGCACTGGGGAGCAGCAAAGCTCAAAACTCTCCGCGTTTTTCTCTTGGTTTAASCCAGGAATCACCACCCTCAGGTCACCTGGGCATGTGCATGCATCCACCAGCTCTCCCACTAGTGCTTTGAGGGTGATAGCTGCAATAGGGGATCCCAATCTTTGCACTGACTGGCTGCAGCGYGCATCGAGCAGAGAGAGCCAGAGGSTCAGAATGAGCCTGAGGCTTCATTTACAGAAGGATTATGCACCAGAGCATTTTGTCAGAGGGTGTGATTTTTTTTTTCCTTCTCTAATGAGATAAATGCATTCCCTCAGGTGTACACAACTATATCAGTATGTGGGTGCTCATGYCTTTATAGTTTACATCTTGCTGTAATTAAGGTAGCAGAGTTTATGTTCCTTAATTAGAAGGGAGTGTCTCCAGCTTTTAGCCAACYCTAAGAAAGAACACACATTGCTGGCCCAGCTTCTTGTAGCTAACCCATGAGGTTTTCAGCATCTTTTCAGTGCTGACCAGGGAACACAGTCTGGAGGAAGGACTGTTTCTGGTTATTTTCATGACCAGGCTAGGCATTCAAAAGCATGCCACAAAAAAATAGCAAATGGCACAGTAAAACAGATGTAAAGCCTGGGTGAGAGTACATGGTAAAACCAGGAGGGAACTCAGACTGTGGGAGACAGGGATAAAGAAGGAGCTGCAGGCAGTGCCCAGCCCTCTAGCTGGGAGATTGCCAGAGAAAGAGCCAGTCAGACAAAAAGAGCAGGGGGGTGAAATGCAGTGGGAAGAAGACTTAGTCAGGCTGACCCACATGGACTACTTTCCTTTGATGGCAGCAGCCTATGGTGACACGCAGGACTCCATTTTTTTTTTTTTTTTAATTATGACCCAAAATCCACGTCTGAGCCCTTACGAGCAGAAGTGAGTTGTGTGTTTACCCTCTGCTGTGCTGACAGCTCTTCACACCCGGGCAGCTCAGCAGAATCTCTTCTGATGAACACACACCCACTGCTCAGAACCAGCAGGGGTGAAGGAGCACAGTTAACACAGGATGATTAACRTGGCTTCAGTTTCTGAACCAGAGGAACTGACAAAATAGGTGATTTCCACCTTTTTAAGTTTGACATTTTTGAAACTCATTTTCCTTCTACAYCATTAACTTGTTAGCTGGAAACTTATGATGTAACTGCGCAGGAAATAATAATGTTATGCATTTACTGTGACATGAGAACATATCACATGGCTTTTTMTATTATCCAAAAAGCCCGAAGAAAATGTCATTAAGGGGAAGGTATTATAATATACATACCCCATCATACAACAAGCATCATTCTTGCAGCAAGCGTTAGGCATGAAGCAAATTAAAATGCTGGGCTCTCTGACTGATGACTGATCAAATAAAGCACAATGACCCAGCAAAGAGCAATGGCAGACTGAGGCACTTTGTAACCTTATTCAGCATGGACAGAGAACAGGGTGGTTCCTAAAAATGCACCCGTGCTGCTGCTGAGATACCCCAATATGAGCCTCAGTGTGCAAACTGCTCATGAACCTGGACGGGAGCTGGGTTTTCCCTTGGCTTCCAAGGGAAATATTTTTTTTAAAAAAATCCAATTACATATATTTCATTGCACACTCATTTATAGGGAAAGATTTCTYCCCTTAAAGGGTATGTTATTACAGAAACTCCTGCCAAGTGGAATTTGCACAGCATGCTACCAGGGCATTTAATCTGTTGTGAAGATAAAATAAAGCCAATAAAAAGGCAACAACATGTATTCCTTAGAAAATTGTGTGTGATCTGGTTTTATAAACTTCCTGTTTGTCAACAGGTTCTTTAAAATCTTTTCCACCCCATTCAGAACCAAAGTCAGGGAATATTGCCTCATGAATTCCAGGTAGATAAAATGAAATTACCTTCTTTCATCTCATCTAGAAGGAAACATAAACAGATCCAGATTACAGATTTTTACACAATGATCTAAGCTACCAAGCCATTAATAGCAGATTAGTAGCATGGTATTTATTAAATGCCAGCACATAAATTAGATTGATAGGTTTTTTTTCTGGAACATTAAATTTTTCCAAGACAGTTTTTTTCAGGACGTAGGACATTTTGTCTCTCGTTTTACAAATGTGGTGCAAAACGAAGAGAGGAAAAACACTCCCTCCTCCTCCCCCAGCTCTCTGAGGAGGAGACTCATCATGGCACATACAAGAAAAAACAGCCACCCACACACTGGAGCCCTTCAAGCAGAAAGCACCTGACGGGAATTTAAAAGTGGGTTTTCAATGGTGAAGCTGGCAGAAATCTACATAAAAGCAGTTCTTCAAGGGAGGGTATTATGTGATATGAATTAGATGAATGTATTGAGCTCCTCCTTTTTTTTTTTTTTTTTTAAGCTGTGAAGTCTAAAATTAAGTTATTGTTATCCTGATCAAATATTTTCTTTGCAAGAGCTCACGCCTAAAGAAAAGGAACAAATATAAAGAAAGTATAAGGGGGCATAATATATTTTAATGAAAGAAAGTTTGCTTATCACTCAAAATCCTGAATTTCTATTTTTAGATATCTGGGTGCTAGCTGCTTGACTCTTCAAAACGCCTGCTACATACAGAGCCAGCAGTATACCTAAAGCATTTAAAAACTAAACATGTCAAATGAAACAGCAAGAAAATATGGACATGGCAAGTAATTGATTTGATTTGAAGATCATTTTATAAGACACTGAAGTACTTGTATTTTTTCCTTTAATAACGATGCCTAAAACRCTTTGATAAGAATTACACCTGTTTTTCCAGTTTTTCAGAGTTTTCATATGGGCCTCTTTAGGGCATTGCACTTCTTATCCTTAGAGACTACATTGCTACATTAAATACATTTCACTTCTGAGTCATTCCTTCTGCTTTAATGAAGGGAGAAGGAAACAGCTGATGCTGTTTAAGACATCACTTAAATTTTCATTGCCTATGCATGTTTTATATAAACTGAATTTAGAATAGCTTTATCTGTTTTAATTTTTCTTCCTATTTCTTTTCAAATTAGAGCAAAAACAAGTGGAAAACAAACAAGACCAGTTTTTTTCTCTGCAGTGCAATGAAATCTTTAAATTTGCAGATTATTGGTAACTCTGGCAGATAATTTCACACTGGCATCATTGCTGGACATGGTTTGGGTCTTCCCTATGCTGATGGCATATCCATGTCCATATACATATCCATATCCATATCCATATACGTATCCATATCCATGTCCATATCCATCCATCCTTTTTCTTGAAGTGAGTTTCCTCTGATTTAAACTTTTTTTAATTAACAGCGTTTGAAATGTACACTTCTACATTGCCCCACCAGCTGTGAAAACCTTCAGCAGCAGCCCCAGACGAGCACATCTTTCCTGAGAAGTATCTAAGAACAACTGATTTTTTGTCTACCGCCTCATGTATGAATTAGCCCATAAATCAGTGATATTAACTCTGAAATTTGAATTGTTAAGCACAGCTCCTGGGCCTAGGCTTTCTGACATGCTGGACCTGTAACTGGATGGGGGTAACTGCAGCTGTTATCATCTCTGTGCACATCACACTCAATGGGATGGGGCCATTAACRAGGGAGTCACAGATTGCTCAATTATTTACATGAATGATAACAATCCAATGAAGTCCTCATCCTGGCATTCATGGAAAGCYATTCCTTTTAACTACCACAACCCTTTTATCTCTGTTATGTGGCTTTCACAGACAAGGAGCACTATAAGAAGTGGATACATTTCCTGCTGAGGAAAGCTGCATGTCCAGGCCTTAGTGCTGTCTTTTGTTGTCACCTCAGTGCAGAAACCTCTGTCTCTAATTGCAGCAAGGCCCCTGATGGCTTTGCAGTACTTTTGACCCACTAAGAAATGTTAAACAGACAGGAAGGATGTGCGGTTTGAGTGTCTGGAAGTCCTCGCAGCACTATTGGCTCATTAGATTGTCACATGCAGGTGAATGGAAAGAGTTTATGCACAGCCCAAAGCCTTATCCCGGGCCACTGTGTGCCAAATTAGAGCTCCTGCCCTTTCCCATGGCARTGAGCTGCTGGGATGAGTCCAGGGGGAGRCCATGAAGAGCAKCAGAGGSCTTGAGCATCTCTCCAGTGARCACAGGATGAGAGAGTTGGGGCTGYTTGACACTGAGAGGAAAAGACTCTGGGGAGCCCTTGTAGTGGYCAGGGGCTTAAAAAGAGCTGGARAGGGACTTTTTATCTGGACAGATATTGATAGGATATGAAGAATAGGTTTAAACTGAAAAAACATGGGTCTGAATTAGATATTGGGTAGAAATTCTTYACTGTGAGGGTGGTGAGGCACTGGAACAGGTTGCCCAGAGGAGTTTTGGATGYCGCATGCCTTGAAATATTGAAGAGCAGGCTGGATGGGGCTTTGAGCAACCTGGTCTAGTAGAAGGYATCTCTCTATGATGAGGGAGTTGGAACTAAATAACCTCTAAGTTCCCTTCCAATCCAAATAATTCTTTGACTCTCCCAGAGTTCTATTTCTGCAGTCATGGATCCATAATCCAGCTAAGTTTGGAAAGCTTGGTATTTTCTAGGGTGTTCTTCCTCTGTGATTGGCTGATATTTGTAACCATGTGGGAACACCCAGGGTACTCTGACTCATCTCTGTAGTCCTGATGGAGGCTGGGATTCAGGCTTTTTATTAATAAAAGGAAAAGAAGGTGATGGTGCTGGAAGAAGATCATCTCCYATGTCTGAACTGCAAACCCAGGTTCTCCTGTCTCACAAATAAGCCTCAGAAGCTCCCWCTGTGTCAGCTGCAAACATCAATGTGTGCTCCGTTTCAAAGGAGAATTGAGTGAAACTGCTGTTAGCACAGCATGTGCAGCATGACACCACCTGATTTGATTAAATTCCTTTCCTAGATGTAATCCTTGAGAGTGTGTGCACTATCTTCTCTTCTCTTTAAAATTTTCAGTATGGTTCCCAAGCTGTAATTGGGCCTCAGTGTCCAAAGGAGCCTCCCCATGTTACAGAAACTCCAGCGAGGTGCTGCTGCTCTGTGTCCGACCCTYCTCTCGTGCTGCACAGAGCTGAGAGGTGATTGAAGACCTCATTTGTGGAATTCATAATAATCATCTCCCCTGCATTTTGTACATGCACTTAGCATGTCTTGATGATCCTGAAAATTAATTTGTTGTAGCTCTCTCCTTATGGATTTACTGCAAAAGGGCCGGGGTAACCATAAAGGAAATACCTTCCTGCAAGTGGCAGGCCATTTTCTTTGAGAGGTGCCTCTTAAAAGCACAGAAAATCAATTAGCCATCCCTGTATTTCTGGCTTATGTCTTTTTCATGTCATTGAGCACCAGATTAAGGCCACCCTTGAAGCCAGTCCCAGTCCAACCAAGTGCTGCCCCACTAGCAGGCATTTATTTTGACAATAAAATCCCAGCTCTTGTTTCTTGAAAGTATGGCATTTCTCATTTCCAATAAATACTACTTCTGCCTGGTGAAGAMGTTTTTTGGAGGAAAGATTAAAGAATTACACAAAATGTATTTTTTTAAAAAAAAATAAGAGAATTACTCTAAATGACTATATTAAATGATGACTTGTGGACTTTCTCAATATCGTATGTAATGAATGGCTTGGAGRCTTAAATAGCAGTTAGAATATGTGCAATTGGAATTTCCAGTCTCATAAAACTCTAATCTTAGGAAACTTTCTACAAAGCTACAGAGACTTTTTTTCTTTCTCATTTTAAGCTTGTTCCAGAAGTGAACTATGGATCACACTGCAGCACATTAGCTGTCAGAGGGAAATTTGGCAACCCTGCCAGAGCACCCACAGTCTGTTTTATGACTTCATAAAATGCCCTATAAACAAACACCACAAATATATAACTGATATCAGAAGTCTTAGCCCTTAAAGGAATTTCAGTGCAGCCACAGAACAAGTTCCAGAGTATTTGATTTCCTGTAGAAGGGTGTGAGGTGACTGGCATGACTTGGGTACAGGGCAAAGTTCCAGGAAAAGTTTATCATTTTGGTTTTTAAACCTCTGCCTGCCAGTATTTGTTGTCTGTTATGCAAATTTCCAACACTTTATAAAATTCATACCTGTGTTTGGGGATTTCCACATCATTGCAATTTAAATTATCTGTTGATTTTAAGGGTTTCTTCAGTTTTCCCCTATTTTTAGAATGGATATTAAGCAGAAGATGGGGCCTTAAATGTTCTTAATCTGTCTGACTGCAGGCCTGAGTGTGACATGGACACCACAAAGATATCTTTGATGGATGTTATGCAACGTGAGCTTATTAATTTCATTTCACTTGTACCATGTCCTGATACAGGTGAGATAAAGTAGCTGTGACACTTAGCAGAGGGAATTTGGTGCTTCACAGGCAGATTCAGCTCATTTAAGAAGATTCCTATGGTTCTTGTGATGTTGTCACTCTTCTTTTAAATCCCTGTAATTCTGTAACAGGAACTAAAGGCAGTACTTCAGGTCTCATCTCATCAGGAATGAGCTGCAAATCTGAATTTTCAAGGAATAAGATCTCAGGTGAAAACACCCTTACTGAAACAAAATCAAAATAAAGTATCCAGTTCCTGAGAAATGGAGGAAACACACACACACAMAAAAAGAGGAAATAGTTTTTTTGGGGGAGAGGGTAAATTCATAAGTGGCACTTCTACCCCTCAATATCAAAGTCCTTGGGACAAGATGGGATTGAAAAGCAGCTATGCAACTTGGCTAAGCTTTTGTCAATATAAAAAAAGGTAAAATTGTGTGTAGCTTTTCAAAAGTCTTAACAAAGAGAGAAACACAAACATAAACATCTAATTAATTCAGCAAGACAAATTCCATGGAGTATTTCCCTGGGTATGTRTACATATGTAGAGATTTAAAATAAATTCATCTCAGGATTTACTGATAAAAAGCCATGATATTAGGCAAAAGCATAAAACTGAAATAAGTGTGCTAAAGTATAGTGTCTCATAAAACTAATGTGAAAATAAAKGTAAACAGACCCAAGGTTGCCAGAGATCTGCACAGCTGAGAGAATCAGTGGGGTAAGTCTGACTCCCTGCACACAGAAAGTCTGAACAGAGGCTGAAGAGGTGATGACTGCCTTGTTTAGCAGCATTTCCCTCCATCATGGCCATTTTCCCTCCATCAGTAACAGTGGGACGGGAATTCTGTCATGGATGYATTGCTCCCATGGATCTGGCCATGGATCCAATGCATCTACAGACCTTGATCTGAAGCAGCAAATTGTAATAATAGCAGTAAGTCAAGAGAATATCCTGAACAAAAGAAATAAAAGAAGGAAAATTACCTTTGTGCACACAGAGAGGAAAATCATAGAAATGCTGCAATTTTTAATATCTCAACCTAACTGCAGTCATTTGCACTCTCTCCCTGTAAGAATKATATTATAGATGATATTAGGCCATTTGGCTTGTAATTGCTGCTTCTTGTTCTAATCTCATTAATTTGAAAACTGGCAAAAGAACCAGGCTTGCTTATCTCTATTTAGCCCTATYATTTTACTTCCCTGTTGCCTTTCTYTTTTGGTTTTTTCAYTTGATTTTTTTTTCTTCCACTTGGAAAGATTAATTTAATATTTTGCACATGCAAGATTAAGAAAGGATCCTTGCTGAGGTTGGCACAGTTGGGCTGGGGAAAGGGAGTTGGTACCAGTTCAGTCCTCTGCTCCCAGCTGTTGCTTGTTCTGTTTCTGCACCATCCCCAGGGTCTCCCCTGTACCAGGCACCCACCACCTGTRCCAATGGCTCCTCAGGAGCTCCCTGCCTTTCCTGTGAATTTCYCTGGGTTTATTTCTCTTCATCATTTTGCTTCTCTTGCCTTCTCCATTGGCAGCTCTTGGTTTCAGCTCAGGGTACAGAACATCTCTGTTGAAATTCTCATGCTGCTTTCTCCTGGCTCACATCTGTCAGTGCAGGCTTCAGGTTCACCCCATTCCCAGCTGAACTGCCCCATGTTAGTTGTATCAATGTTTGTAAAAGCTTACTGTTCAAAATGCCTGCCACATGTATTCTCTGCATCCTCTTCASCCAGCAGTGACTTTATCCTCAGTCCCCTGGCTTTCTGCAGCTTTTCCTCCTAGATCTACATGCAGCCATTCCTTCAGACTGTGTCACAGCATTTGCCCCTCTAGCTGTTTTGTGGGCTCTCACATGGTCCTGTCCTGGATCTTTTTGTCTTTGTAAAATTTATTCCTCATCCATTGCTCATCTCAGCTATTGCCTCCAGGAGCATGAATCACCCATCTGCCACTCCCATCTTGCAGCTGCACCATCAACTCAGATTCACCCAGAGGTCTGAACCTTTTCAACCAAATCTCTCCWTATTTCCACCTTCCCCAGTCATTATTTGTCCGTCAAGATTGCAGAYAATTCGGCACTTTCCTGTACAATGTAGGTCCTCACATGCAAACCACATATAAATTCTGTAGTAAACTCCCTAGAATAATATCCATGTTTCCAGCAAAAACTGTGCAGGCCATTTTGATTTTTAGCAACCTCCTTTTCCTTTGTGTTCCATAAGTAACAGTTTGTGCTGCTCATACTTAATAAGAATTTGTAGAAAAAGGCATGATCGCTTTGAATGTGAGAAACTTGTATTCTCATTCAAGACCCCTGAATTATCTGTTCTCTTCTCGTTAGGTGTTTATTGCCTTTCATTGAAGACCTGGAATATTTTTCCTTGTTCACTTTTTAAGTTTCTATATTTTCATGCCTCTCCTAGGCTGTACCTCCCATGTGAGGGGGAAAAAAGCACCTTGTTACCATTCATCAGAGTGCTGTGACTCAAACATTGTGCTGTTTCTTGATGTAAAGTGAAAAATAACACATTTATTCAACTGACATGTCGAGTTCTTTGCCTCTTGCTGTTGCCCCAAGTACATTCTGTGTATTATGTCTCATCTCCTGCCTATATGGCAAGCTGACTAAGAGGGATAACAGTGTATTTCTGGGTTTGATGAACAGCTGCTCCTGCAGTTGGATCTTGGTCCTCACCTGGAGTCTTCTGAGCGTACAAGTGAAAGGCCTGCCAAGCAGAAGCGATCATTCAGAGGTTTTTGCCTGTCATTCCCAGTGGTGTAGCTCGTAGTGAAGGATTAAAATGGCTTTGTCCTTCAGGAGTCTGCAGGAGTGTGCTGGTTTGATCCATGGCATAAGGTGTTCCACTGCATTCCTCATCCTCATGAAGCATTGTAGAGCTTCCAACACAGAAAATGCAWGTGACACAGAAATCTTTACCATAAAATTTTATTTAAGTGTTGCTGGCTCAGGTAGTAAATTTGGACTCACACCAGGATGAATATATAATTTACTGAATAAATAAATATACAGAATCAATTAGTTACTCCTAGCATACAATAATAATGGGTTGATTTCCAGCTGACATGGCACTTTCTCTGCATCATTAAGGTTTACATCAATTTTCATTCTCTTATCTATTAAATCTTCCTCAGATACATAATGCAATCAGGTTACCTATTATTAAAAATTATCTTGAATTCTTTCCAGTATTGTTTTATTCATGGGTGACTCAAAAATCCTTAAAGATTACTGAGATCAGACATTTTAGGAAAAAAACATTTCTACAAAGACTGCAAGGACCTTTTTTTCTTTTTCCATTTGAAAGAGCTACTCAAGKTATATGTTTCTCTCTTTTTTAACTAATATGCTCTCTCTGTGTCTGCTTGCTGATTTGTCTCACTAAAAAACTGCACATTAACATACTCTATTAAATTTCATTTGGGTCATTTAAGAAGTGCATAGGAAGTAAGTTGATTTACTTAGAAGCCTTGGACAGAAGAAAACATAAAAAAGCAATAAAGTTGTTTAAAAAGCTAAAGGTTCTTCTAAAAATGTCAGTCCATGGAYTTCTATCCACCCACAGAAGGGGAAGGTAGATATTCTAACCAATAGAAAATGGACTAGGGAATAATAWTTTTTTTAATACTCTTCAGCAAAAACTAGATCATCTAGAAGTAATAACACCTAATGGAACTGTACAAGAAAATGAATAAATTGCTTTGTAAATTAGTCAGGCTTTTCAACCTGGTAAAAACATTAATAGTGGGTTTTTTTCATTATAATTATCCTATTTTGAAATGTAAAATGATACTAAAAGGTGATTGAGATAGACTTCTCCTTAGGGAGAGGATACGAACCATAATGACTTTCATTTACTAAGAAAAAAATCATCCAAATCCCCCAGAATAAACACTTTTAAAAGTATTGGAAGAAACTAAAGAGAACCCCTTCAGGATGAATTCCGTATTGGTTGAGGAATTTRGTTTGTGTTTGGCTATTCCTGATCTTACCATTTTAACATACTGAAGTTTTTTGGACATTGTGCATTATAACATCTCCAGTTCATCCTATTACCAGCTATTGAAATGCCAACTTTGAGTTTAATCCTGTTAATTTGGTCAGTATTTATTTGAAATACCAGGTGTAGTTATTTTTGTTGTATTACTTTCAAYATTACAAAGCCCTCCCAAATRTTTTGAGTCCCCAAAACCCTAACTSATGATGAACACATAGGAACCCATCAAGCATGTAGWGTGTTTTTCTGAAATATTTCTGAAGAAATTCTGAAAGATTTTATTCTAAGGTTTGATACAGATGTGGGGATTTTTCTGATGTGCTCATATGAACTTGGAAACAAGTTGTAGCTGGTAAATTCCTTACATATGGACTGGGAAAGATTGTGATAAAAACGTCCTGTGTGATGGTTTGTTTCTTTTARCCTCTCTTCTAAAGGAGTTCTAATTTTGGAAACTTGATTAGTGCAGGCTAATATTTTGACGTTCTTCCAAATAACTTAAAGGAATGTCCTAGTACAGGAGGTAACAATTAGGTCTAARTGGGACACTCGTTCAGGTAACTTATGGGGCCATTACATTCCAGAAGTAAGAACATCTGCAATGTTTTCTATAAGTAGGATGACCCCCCCCCCCAATTTAAAAAAAAAAAAATCAACCTTTTATACCTTTCATCTCTTATATCACATATGCCCTCATATTTTCATTCACAAATACATTGCTCTACTTTTATTAATGTGCAGATAAAACATTCTAATTATAGGATTTAAATTTCCAGGAAGGGAAACCAGGAAATGAAGAGTTTGACCTTAGAATAAAGAAATAATTATTTAAATGTTTTCTATTCCTTTGCAGATGAAAGAATGTGAACAACAGAAACTGGTACACAAAGGGCTTGATATAACTACTCCGAGAAAAGTGAAAGGAAAAAAAAATAAAGAAAAAAAGAGGGGGAAAGAGTATTAAAGACCTTGCAAATGTGCTGATACCAAGCTCAGTCGTGTAAGTTTACCTTAGCAGTGCTGTGCCTTAATTCTGTCACAGGGAGAACACAGTACAGGAAGTGAAGACCCTGCCTTGTAYATTTTTGCTTTTGTGCTGTGCTTTTCATTTTCCAGCTGGAAATTATAGTTCTGGAGTAATGAGTCAGGCACAATGGTGGGCTTAACCACTTCTCTTGTATCTGAAGACACATTAATTACATTCTCCATTCAGCTGTGGTTAGGCTCGAATGGGGAAAAAATAAATGTTATACACAGCTTAGGAGGCTGGGCACATGTCAGTGGASGAGAAACTACAGGTTTACCCTCCTGGAGTGCACGCCCCAGAGATATGAAAATCACAATATTCTGAGCTTACTGATGATTCTCATTTTGCAGCCTCAGATACCTTAAATATAATAAACTCTTTGAATTTTTCTCCTCGTAACCAGTGGGGACTTACATACTATATTTGATGTGGTTTTAATTAGTGGGGGTTTTACTGAGGAAGGTAATGAGAAAAGGAATTTTACTAAGCAGTTTTTTTGCATATTATTTTTCCAGGATTTATTCTTGATGACTGTGGAACTAAGAAACTTTTTAATCTTGGGAAAGGACTTTTCCRTAGTTTTGGACTTGAAATAATTTTCTGTCTCTTCTATTCTTTGTTGAGATGAAAGGAAGCCAATTATTATTGGAATCTTGGTTGCAGAAGTAAGTGGATTTTTTTTTTTTTGTATACTTACATCTGTGTGTATTTTGTGAACTTCTACTAGGAGATGACCAACATCACAGGATGACTTGCTKCCTTTTGAGCTTCATAAAAAAAATTTAAGTCCTTAACATAGTTCTTTTTTCAAAAATACAGTACAAAAATTTAAAGGAAGGTATCATTTAAAGAAAGGAACACTAACACTTTACCTTGACTGACTTAAATTTTTATTTAGTGTAGTATTAGACAGCAATTTTAAATGGAAGGATGAGTGATAAAAGTTCCTAATATAATTCCATCTGCTATTCTAAAGCCTATGTTTGGTTTTACYCTCTCATCTGTACAAGGATAATTAATACGTGTTTCTAATCACTCATTCCTTCTGTTTCAAAGGAATAAAAGAGGTAGCACTTAAATAGGTGCTGAGCTGCATGAAAGAAGTATTTTTGGTGATTAGAAACGGTAGAAAAAAAAAGAATCTAATGACAAAAACTGAACATTAGCAGATTGACATTTTCAAGTGTCTGAATGACACAAAGAACAAGAGCACCATTATACAAACTTGTTTCCTAGAACAGAAAATGGATTGAAGAAAATTGCTTAGAATGAATTGCTATCAAGTTGAGTTACAGGGGAAAATTAAAAGAGTCTTTATAGAGCAGTCACTGAATGAGGTAGTACATCAAGACTCCTGAGCAACCATTTATCTCAGGGTTAGTGTGTTACAATGAGAGCTGGGTCATTTCCTCTTGAGTAATATATATATGTTTACCTAAGGGTGGTAAACATAATTAAACAGACCTTTTCCTTGATCTACCTCCTGAAGGCAATTTGCTCTATCCTGCAGGAAAGCTGTTGGCAGAGAGATCATCTCTGTACATCAGAAGCAGCTCTGTTCCCTCAGGATCCTTTTCCCAGCTGTTGTGTTAACTCCTCGGACCTGCTGTAATTCTACATCTTTTGCCAGAGTAGCTACATGGCTGCGCAATATGAGACATTTGATCAGCTAACAATTGACTAAAGATAAATATATTTCCAATAAAGTCTCTCTTGTGGTTTGCTATACTTGGGGGTATGACTAAGCTAGGAAGATAACTATTCCTTATTTCTAGTAGGAGAGTCAGTAAYCACAGTGAGTGGCTGGAACAGGATCAAGCTGAGGTTGCTGCACTGATGTAATGGTACATCATGAACATACTGAGATTTAACTATTCCTCTATGTCTATTTTAAGTGCAGAAAAAATAATTGAAATTTATTTTTATCCTTAGTATTCCAAAAGATTATGTAATTAATATATTCTCAATTGATAGACAGAACTGCATGTTTTTTGAAGCAGTTTTTTGGTTTTCCAGACCCAGAGGAAGTTAAAAAAAGAGGGGAAACCAGCAGCTCTTTCAGTGAAATGAAAAATAGACCTGGTTGCTGGCAGACTCTTTTCTATTTAATCCAGTATCTTCATTTCATAATAGGAGATGTCTGGAAGGAGAGCCCCAATGCTGCAGCAAAGTCCCCCCTGTATCGAAGATTTGTAAAATCCAGCATGAAATTAATTTATAAATTATGGGATWCTGCATGTTATACTAAAGAACATTACGACCTGAAGTCCAGGAGCTGGGATATTCACTAGATGGATGTTTTGTAACAGAAAATAAGGACYTCCTTATTTGAGCATTCAGTGGCACATGAAGAAATAATTACAGAATCTGTCATTTGTTTTACCAGGACAAATGTTTGTTGTTTTAGAATGTGTGTTCTGTAAAAGGCATCCCGCAATTAAATGCTCCCCCACTCATGTTCAGGGATCAAAACCATGAAAAGGCTCTCCCCGTGCAAACAACAACAATAGCTACCACATTGTGCGCATTTATTTTCAGATGAAAAACGCTGTTGTCTCTTTAGTTAATAATCTCTGCCAATTTGGCCTGATGGATTTACTGCACATCATTTACTGCTGCTGTCCAAATAATCTCTATTCATGCCAGTGAAAGACAGTGTCAACAACTGTAATAATAGCGCACTTGTTTTTTCAGCACTCCAAAAAGAAGAGACATCCTGGGTTCAGAGGGATGCTGAAAGAAATAGTGTTAATGAATAGCCTTCCCAGCTGTATGCACTATGGCAAGCGAAAAACCTCCCCAAGTGTTGCATAACCSAGCACCGACATCGCTGCCTCCCCGAGCAGGCACCTTGCTTGCTCTTGTTAGCATCACTGCGATTGCACAGGATACAGGTTAGCGCTGAACTGGCCTCAATATCTCTAGTGAAGCCAAAAGGTTTTATCCCCACAGACCAACTGATGCTGAAGAAACAAGATAATTTTCATCTATTTCAGCTCCAGTTCATCTAACCCAATGGGAGCAGGTAGTTACACAAACTTTGAGAAATAAGAGCAGAGAGAAAATTAACTGCTGTAACCCTTAGCTGATGTTTTTATGCTCCAGACTAGAATAGTAACTCTCGCTCTGAAAAAATAATAATTCTCTGCATCCTTCACAAGGAYGTCCCACATTTTCAGAGGAGACCAAATTTTCTTTCATGCTTTCCTCAGCCCTGGACCTCCTGCAGCAGAATCTGATTTGGCAACATCCTCCAGTAGGCCACCCACACCATCTGGAGCAGAGACTTTCTGCAGAGTGAATGAAACAGCTGTAGGAGGGTTTTTAGGGAGGGAATGAATAATGTGGCAATAGAGGATTTGCAGGCATTAGAGACATTCTCCAAGTACCAAAGCACTGATTTCACTCCCTGTTGAGCTGAGGCAACTCTGCTCATTACACAGACTGCTTTTTGTATCATAGGGTGTTGGGATCACTGGACTTTTCAACTGCTGCCAGAGGCTTTATGCAAGGGCCACTAMATTTCCATGGTTCTGTAGGATCTGCTAAGTATTATTGTTCAAATCCTCCTTTATGATGAAGATCCCATCAAGATCTGAGCTCTGCTTAGGTGTGTCATGGCTTACATCATTTATCTCGAACAACAAATATTGGAAGAAGCAGAGATGAGTTTTTTTTCCAGGATTGTAGACACAGGAGTATTTTTCAATTAACAAGAGATTTAATYATTAAAAATATCCTTTTACTAGCTGTTTCTTAGCTTTTATTATGAAAAAAGCAAAAAGTACCATTTTTGTACTCAGTGAAATAAATTATGATTTTCAACTTTCTAATGAAACTCTTAATACTTCACCAAAGTAAAAATCCCTTCTCCARTTGCTCTAGAAGTGAAACAAAAACATATCGATTGAGAGAAATCTGGATTTGCAGATCTGGTGAAAATAGGAAGTMATTTTCATTTGCAAAATACGAGACCATTCCTGAATCCTGTAGAAGGATAATTAACTTCTTTTCATTGTTTTGTTTGTTACTTTCATTCAGGAACAGTCTGTCCTTAGGAACAGCCTTTATTTTTCAGTTATTTTCTATTTTACTTTCCAGCATGCATTTTTCTTTTTTTTTTTTTCCTTTCCTTTCTGATAGTAAAAACAAAATAAAACACATTTTGTTTTTCTGAAAAACCCATGTGATATTTTTGTCAAAAAACAAAATATGCTGATGGAAAATGCAAATGAGGATATGTTAATGTTTTTACTTTCCACAGACTTTTGTGATTTTGTAAAATGCAGATCAGGAATATTTGAGGAACTAAAGATCTATAGAAAGTAACTGAAGGAATCAGTACAAGTGAAACAAAAGTAGCTAAGAAAACTAGATGAATAAAAAATGTTTTTAGTCTCTAAAAATAACCTTATCTTTACCACGAGGTTTGGGTTTGTTTGATTGTTTGTTTKTTTTTTCAATATTTGGCTTCAGTGGTAATTGTTATAATAGCTATCCAGCTTTACAATTTTGTTGTAAACTTGGGAATTTAGAAGCTTTTCCATAGTACACGCAGTGTATGATCATCATCATCAGTTCCATTTTTTTAGTCACCAGGAGCAAGGATGTATGTATTAAGTGCAATGTAGAAAGATTATTTATACCAAAACTTTTTACTGTTCTTCTGAGAGCCTGTTTTGTATGAGTGATTCCTTCAAAGATAATTTGCACAAAACAGCATCTCACCATGGCAGTCGTTTCAGAAAAGGTCAACTGAATGTATTCTTGTCATGCACAAATTTTTTTATCAGAAAAATTATGATTTTGTGAATTAAGGGCAAAATTTCATGAAAGTCAGGGGGGAGGTTTAAGTAAAAACCTAAAGGTTTAGTGCTAGTTATTATAGATAAAATAAAATTTCAGATACATAAATTTGATCTTTTTTCAACACACTAAGCATAATTAGAAATTATTTTCAGGCAATTCTGACTTGCCTAGCTTTAGAAAATAAAATGGAAACCTGATTTTCACACTTATTTTTAAAATCCCTTAATTTAAAAAAAAAAAAAAAAGACAATTAGCAAAAGATAACTGCTTCCAGTGTCGAG
>NW_026623241.1:2622614-2736695 GCF_030028575.1 Malurus melanocephalus | reverse complement strand
AGGGAAGGGAAGGGAAGGGAAGGGAAGGGAAGGGAAGGGAAGGAGTGGCTTATATTGTCCCCAGTAGCAGTGGGAAGTTATTTCTATCCCAGGATGAAATTCTTGGCTGATATGTAGGTTTGGGGTTTGGTGTTTTATTTTCTTGTTTTTCTAATTAAATATTACCACTGTTCAATATAAGCCCTTTATTATGATGAGTTTAAAAGAGAAAAATTAAAGCCAACATGTAAAACAATGACATTTGGGTGGAAAAATAACTATTGTTTAATTCTTATTGTTAAATTCCTTTACTACTCATAGTTGCACAGCAAAGACATTAAATCACTTCYAAATTCCACAGAATCCTCCAGTTTAATTATATGCTCATTTTGAATGTAAATCTTTAATCACCACCACCTTCAGCATAATGTGCTTTTGTAGCCATTGATCTCTGCCCATGTATTAAGAGAAAATTTCTTAAGTGCTGAACACTTGCAATAACTCAACCTGTTTTTTTAATCTCCCTTTTTTATGCTTCATTCCACAGGTGTTGTTGTAAAGCATCAGAGTCATTCATTGTTCATGTCCTATAAATCACAGTCTTTCCTCATTACAGCTGCCATAACACGCTAGTCCTGTTGAGTTATGCTGTTTACATGATGCTRACAGCAGGAACTTGCTTGAAACCAAGACACTTGTCTTTAAATAGCAACCAAACTTCAAAGGGAGCTAAGATGGTTACCCTCTGMGCTTGCATTTGAAGCAATATTTATGTTTGTTTTTCTTTTGATTAAAAAAAAATAGAACAGTGGATGAGATTTTAAATAACCAACATATCTAAAAGTGCCACCCAACTCTGTGAACATGTGCTGGTGATGATCTCTGAAATGCAGAGCAGTCATTAAATTCACCTTGGTGTTTCATATGGGTGAGGGCTCCATGTTCCTGTCTGGCAAGCTGAACGTGTGAAGCATGGGAGTGATGCTTTGGAAGGGGATATCTGTCACTGGTTGATAAAATGGTGTAAGCCATGGAGACTCATGGACACTCTCATTAAGTGAGGTAGCAGCTCTTCTGGTACTGCTGAATACAACAGGTGTGTGTGTTTCTGTCTACAAATCTCTCTAGTCTGTTCTTGTTTTGGAGGAAAGATCAGAAATTACGTGCTGATCATCACTATCCGTGCATTCCAGCTGCACCTCGGCTGCACCAAATCTCAGCAGAGCATTTTACAAGGAAAGCTTTTTAGCACTTCATTCCCTTGTCCGTCCCCAGTGGTTCACTGTCTTGGCCATTTTACTGGCTGAAATGTGCTATGTGCTTCTTGTGAGAACTTGATGTTCTAATCACAACAAGAAAATTGATTTAAGGGAAGTAGATGTCAAAGACATCTTCAATGCTGTGAAACCTTCTGAATGAAACTTTAGGATATACATCTCCAATTTCAGCATTTTGACCCTTAAATTATCCTCTCCATACCTTCCTAAATACCTGTTTTTTTTGGGTTATAACAGACTATTGAATTTGAAATTTATAGTGTGGAAGAAATTTTATATAATCTGTTGTGATAAATAACATCRTGAAATAACAAGTAATTCAATTATATTTTTTATCACTATCTGATGCATTTATCATTTTTCAATTTTCMTTCCATAAGGTCACATATACTTTTACTTTTTCCAAGTAGAAGAAGACAAATGGTTTAATTCTTTGAGTTTTCTTTTTATTAAAAATTGCTCTACCTTAATGGTTGAAAAACAACCACACAATCTGTCATATCAATTCTCTTAAATTCCCTTTGCTTTTTCTGAACAAAGTTTCTCCTTTGCTTAGCTTCTCCTCTCATTACCCCTTTATGTTCTGTCTGAAATGGGTATCTAAATACCAGGCTACAAACCAGAATCTGTCCAGATACAAGGAGGGAATGGAACCAGTATCACTCTGCATTGGGCACGCATAAAACATGAAACATACACAGATTTCCAATATTTGTGATTATTTCTAGAAGAAGAGCTGTGCCTGATTGTATTGTCGCATGAAAATGTATAAATAGAAACGTGATTCCTCTTGCACTGTCGTCTTTAGAGAAAATCTCTATTAATAGTAGCATACAGTTCACAGAAAGCAAGAGAGTCAATCTATTCTAAATTGATAATCAAATTTCACAAAGAAGACTTGCCAACTTGAAATTATATGCATTATTAGATGGTCAAGTCCATTGTATCACAATGTAAAGTTCTCCACTATAATGATGAAGCTTAAAATAACCAGTGAACGAGGAATGTGCTTGTTAAAAGGCTGTCTTATGGGGTTGAACTGTTTCTTTTGAAAGGATCCCATGGATTTGTCAGTGATATTTCCTTTTAAAGTAAGTTTTATTTCTAAAACAAAGCTAAAAAAATTAGGAGAAGAACCCTCTGTTTCTCTACTTTCTGATATTATTTTAAAAATAGATACACTATATAATAATGCTGTATGTTAATCCTTCTTACTACACATGCTAAATTACTAAATATGCATAAATCCCTATATATATATATATATATATATATGGTGTTTTGTCTTTCTTTCATATAGCCATGAACACACACTGAACATCTGGCAATCAAGCAACTGTAAAAACTTTGGGGAATTAAAAACAAAATCCATTTAGTCATATGCTGGTTTCTAGCTGGTATCAAGCTGGCAGATTTCTGCCTGTGACTGTGTCTGCTTCCAGCTACAGCTTTCTGAATATATTTAGGATGTGATTGTTTTCTCATTTTGTTTTTTTTTACCCTAGAGCAGTCCTAAATGCATTCAAAGTTTGAGCACACAATTCTCCCTGATTTAATTATTGTTTCCTCTCTAGCAGCTCACTTTCCTAATTTAATGTGACATGATTCAGTCAGAATAAAGTAACTTTAATTTCTATGCATTCACCCAAGCCAGTCAAACACAATTGACAAACAAGTTGGTTGAGAAATAAGAGTATGTTGTAAATTTTTGTAGAAGGAAAACTTTTTCATTAAATCGATATTAAATTGATCACTGGAGCATGTACTCATGCATGTAATCTATCTTGATTTTTATTCATGTAAGGATACCATTCCAAAGGTAAGTGCTTGACTTAAAGTGTAAGAAATTCACAAAATCAGATCTTACCAAGCTATGATAATATCAAGCTTATATCAAGATATGATATGATATCATTGCCATTACTTCTTCACAGCAATAAAAGCGCACATCTAATCCATTAACAAAAAAGGAAGGGAAAGAAGAAAATTAAAAATATAAGATACTAAGTGAAAAAAACTATTCCTGTCTTTATGTGTCAGCCAAGGTTATTCAATCATGTCAGGACTATTTGCAGCTCAGTATCTTCATGCTTTTCCTTACTGTGAATTGTTTTGCACACTATCTGGACAAAATACAGGATGTTGTCAAAACAGAAAGATGTGGAGAAGAAAGTGTTGGTTTTGTGGACATCAAATACAATACTGAAAAGAAAATATTAGCCTTACCTGAGAGTTTTTTGAGACCAGAGCTCATTGCTGAATGGGAAAACACCCAAACCCCACTGTTTTACACTAAGAAAGGCTAGCATCTTCATCCAAGAGCAGGAACATTTCAGTCTTATGTTTCTTAACTGGTCATCCCTGAAACTCACACCATCTCTTGTCCCAGGGTTTCCATATGTATTTGTTTAATTAGAAGATAGACTCATTATTCAGTGTAAAAGGGGGGTAAGAGATGAAGAGATGAAGTGTAGGATTAACATACTGCATTTCCTTTGCTGTAGAACTGTGGGATGTGAGCACTTGGGAAGGTCTGTTATGCATCTCACCCTAGCACGGGTAAGAGCAGTTCAGGTTAGAAATGCTCCTGAGTCCATTTTCTCATCAAAGTGAAATGTATACAGCGGTTGCTCCTATTGATAGTAACAGATTCATGTAAATCTCCAAAAGCCCTGGTGTTCATACAGTGTGGAGAGACACAGATTGCTATCATTTCTTTTCACCCTCAGTCTATGTGCAAAGCTGGTCACATGGTACTGAAGGTGCATTCAAATGGCTTAAATACAGAAATCTTGAGTGTATGAAAGAGGAAGCTTTTCAAAACATGTTGCTTTACTTGCAATAACAGCTTGCCCTGCAAAGAGCTGCTTAAAATGTATGTGAGCCATCACTTACATTTTGAGACATGATAAGAGAGGATAATTTTAGTTAAGTAGAATACTGCCTGAAAATTTTTTTACTGCATAGATTCCTAAGAGTTGGAGGGTTTTTTTCTATTTATTCCAAGGTAGACATTCAGCCTTTGGAGCACCATTTTTACTTTGACACTTTCAGTGTTTACTGTACCTGATTATGCTTACTCTTATTGCTGTCCTGGTGCCTATTCTCCATGTCCCTGATACATATTTTTCCTAGGTTAGCTTTTGCCTGGGACAAGATTTTCATAATGATGTAGCCCTGGGGTTCCAGTTATGATGATATCTCCCTAATAGTTTGTTGCCTCAGATGAGAACTACTCAGAAAGTGTGGGAATAATCCTCTGTGGAACTTGGTGTCCAGTGTAATATTTCATGTCCTGCCTGTAGTTTAAATTGTATATTCATTTGTGGTTCAGACAGTATATCCAAAGCGCTGAATATTTTAATTTTTATCATATTCATACTTTATTACAGTGATGCTACTTTATTGATTGCACATAAATAGTTCCTGACTGAACTGGGTAGAATTCAATCCAAAGGATTATCTAATTTTAGAGAAACTTTAAGCAACTTGAGGATCATTACGGAATCAAATATATATCAGCCCAAATATGCAGTTCTTGGCCACAGTGACAAGGGCAGCAAGCTAAAAAGCACAGGTCAGAGTTTCCTGCAAAATATGCTTTTCTACTCAAAAACCAAACCCGTTAATGAGTTTGGGTGTTTGTGCTATCATGGACACATATATGGAAACAGAGATGAGGAGTTTAGGATCCTTATTTACATCAGCACCCACTTTGAACTTGACTGTATGGATCCTTTGGGGTCGAGGGGACTTTTATCAATATAGACAAGGGCAGAGTTAGCTGTCTACCACAGTCAAATACTTTGCTTCAAGTAATATTAATCTTAATTTTTCCCTTGCCAACACTAGAGTTTGCAAGAAGCCCCAGTCCGGGCATTCAAAGAGACAACTGATTCCCTCATCATGTATAAATCACACCCTGTGTGCAAGGGCATCCTCGTAAAACATTTTATCCTCTGCTTTTATTGTGTACTTTAAAAATTAATCATGCCTTAGAAAATGTTATATAGATCTCATGTAGGCCTGTGTGATGGGTGATTAAAACCTTCTTATATGTTTTTAAAATAAAAGTCAGGACCATGGTTTGAACTCTATCCCACTTTATTGTTTTCACTTAGTATGCTTAGGATTGTCAATACTGTGGTGCTTTTGTTTCTGTTAGTATGTTAATGATGGTGCAGAAAGCAGATGCTCTTTAGTATATAATAGTTTATAGGATATTTCACAGAATCACAGAATATGATGATTTGGAAGGGACACACAAGGGTCATCAAAATCCAGTTCCTGGCCCTGCACAGCACCATCCCCAAGAGTCACACCATGTGCCTGAGAGTGTTGTCCAAACACTTCTTGASCTCTGTCAGGCTTGGTGCTGTGACRCCTTCCCTGGGGAGCTGTTCCAGTGCCCAAACACCCTCTGGGTGAGGAACCTCTCCCTAATATCCAACCTAAACCTCCCCTGACACAACTTCAGACCATTCCCTTGGGTCACTGGGCACCACTGAAAAGACATCGGTGCCTGCCCCTCTTCTCTCCTCCTGAGCAAACTGTAACTGCAGTGAGGTCTCCTGTCATGGCTCAGATACAACTTGCCTTCAGTCAGGGTCCCCAGGGACCATTCCAGTCTCTCATTCCCCAGTCTGTCTGTACAGGYAGCGTTGCCCTGTTCCAAGTGCAGATCCCAGCACTTCCCCCTGTTGAACTCCACGTGGTTTGTSACTGCCCATCTCTCTGATTTGTTGAGATTTCTCTGCAGGGCCTCTCTTCCTTCAAAGGACACAACAGCTCCTCCCAGTTTTGTATTATTGCTGAGTTAGCACCCCATCCGGTCCTGTGTTGAAATCATTTRTGAAGACACTGAAGAGCACTGGCCCTACAGTGGAACCCCACTTGTGACAGGACACCCGTCTGATGTCACCCCATTCCCTATAACCCTTTGTGCCCAACCAGTGAGCCAATTGTTCACCTATCCCATGAGGGATTTATCCAGCTGAGTGCTGGACACCTTGTCCAGAAGGATCCTGTGAGAAACAGCATTGAAGTCTTTACTGAAATGCAAAATGAAACAAAAATCCAGTACCTGAAAATTGAAGCTACATCAAATCAAGCCAGAAATCAACTGGGAAGTTCTGACAATGAAGGTAATTGGCTTTGGAGCCACTTGTGAAATAATGCAGCAGGTTCTACATAACTGTTAATACTCTCAGATTCCAAGACTGGGTTGTMATTCTTATTAAATTTTAATTAAACAGGATTTGCTTAAAGAAAGATCCAAGACCTGTTAGACACAAAATCTAACAATTCTTTCTGGTTCCAGAACTTCTGAAATACACACTGTAAAATAACATTTATTTTCAAATCCATTCACACAGCAGTATTTGTTTGCTCTCTCTTGCTGTTACTCTTCTGTGCTTTCAGAAAATTCATAGGAGACAGTCTAATACCATTTTAGTCACAAAGCAATTTCCCTCCTGGTGGAAGAAAATTTCTTTCTTCTCTGAAACACAATAGAAACATATAAGAAAGGAGACCATTCTCTCACACTTGTATTTATCTTCTTTTTTTGTCCTGGTAGGGTATTGTTAATAAGTTCACGAAGCTTCGAGCCACTCCAAACAGCTTTCAWGGAGCATTTGGACAGGGAAACTAAAGAAAATGAAGATACAGTCATATGCCTGAAGGCAGAGGACAAAATTCTGCACTCACACCCAGACAAAACCTGAGCTACTGCTTCAGAATCCATATATTTTCCATATGTTTCCCACCAAAGCCTCAAGGCAGGGTATAGACCATCATAAATGAAAAAAAAAAAGTTTTTAAACATAGTCTTCAGGAATTGTTTCACATGTGTTCTTGTTTCCCAGCATCTTCCCCTTCCTAAACTTCCCAAAGAAAACATCCATAGACTTACAGAATCCTGACATTCTATTGTGCTGTGCAGATGCTTTTGTCCTATATTGCAGTGCCAGGTAACTCTAAATGTCACAAGAAACCATCTCTTTGCAGTGTCACTTAGAGCTCTCATCATCATTCCTTTTGTTCTGCTAGCATTTATTTCTTTGTGAAAAGCTGTCAACAGTTCAGGAGGAAATGTTCTGCAGACTTTGAAAAGCTGCTCCAAGTAGCAGGTTGCTGTGTTTCCTACATTATACACAGCTGAAATGATGGTGGATTCTTGGATGGTCATTTTTTTAAAAATTTCTGTGCCCAGATTCATCTATTCTGAAAGTTTAAACCATGGGACCTGTGAAGGTTTCACTCTATTCTCTGATTAATTCATGTAACYTCTTTCCACTCTTTATTCAAGTACTATAGTAGAGGAGGTTTGTATTAATTGCTGCAAACCAGTACCAATTTCTGTAAATTTTTTTTTCACTCTTCCTTTCCTTATTTATTCCATAGCTGTTGTCTTATTGCTGTAGGTAGAATTCAGATGGTTGTTATTAGATTCTGATATCTATCATCTCTCAATAAACATTTGCACACCACAGTGCATCTTCTACAGTATAGTATAGCATTTCACTTTTAAACATTCTGTTCAATATTTCAAGGCAGCCTCTTCTGAATGTTCTGTTTCATTAAACCTCATGACTGACTCACATAGAGRGGCTGCAGGTCAGCCTGCAGAAGTTACAGTTTGTGTTTCAGCCCAGCTATTAATCAAACTTTTTGCTGAACATTACGCACGATATGTAACTCGTTAAAATTGTGATAGTTAAATAATTGGACTTCTAAAAGCAGTGGTTTTTTTTTCTGATTGGTATATTCTTTGAAAAATTTAAATATTACTGTAAAATCTCCTTTTTTCATATGGTGTTTGACTTCTCTGGGTTTAATTGTAGAATTTGGAGGACTTTTTTGAGCATCTTCCTGTGGATCAACTCACTATCATCATGGAATTCATCATGGAATGAAACTCTGGAAATTCCATCCTCTGACCCCAGACCTCCATTTGTGGCTCTTAGGATTTACTCTAACACCTGAAGTGGGTTTGGCCATGCAAAGTTCTGTGACACMAATGCTCAGATGTGGTTCATTGTTCCCATGTGATGAAAGAGATCCACAATGAAAGCCCTGAAAGAAGACTTTGTTGAACAACACAATAGCAATAATCCACCTTTATTAGGGTCTGCCAAAATTCTCTTTGGACTTCTACCTGTCAGAAAGATAGCATCACACCAGAAACATTGGACAGCAGTTGCCTAAAATTCAATGGTCTCTCCTAAGCAATAAATATTAGATATGAGCCTGAGAACATTAGGTTTGAGAAAGGTGCTTGGAAAGAAAAAGTATCTCAAAATTCTTACTAACACAGGCTGTATCAGGGCAAGAGTGGCTGCCTGTTCTCAAGAGTCAAACACTGAGTCCTGCACAGGCACAGTATTTTTTTTTTTTCTCTGTGAATGGGTTATTATGTTGTGACCCACCTCTCACTCCAGCTACCAGGGTTCTGCAACATTCTTTTACCTGCATGCATAAATTGATTTTCACTGCGTGTTTTATACAGGTTTTAATCCACATGTTGCTATAGAAGACACTCAGAATAGAATAGAACAAACATTCATCTATTAAGTAAAATGCTTCCTGTCTGTGCTCCATCTTTCCAGACATTTTGTATTTATCTCCAGGAAAAACATAGCAACCATTGCAGGTGCTTATTTACAAAAGYGATGGTTCACAAAAATGTTTCTGTTGCTCATTTTGTTCTTGAGCGGGCAAGTGCAAAGCTCTTTGAAATATTTTCTCAATGACTGATTCAACAGAAACCACCATTGAAATTAAAATATGTACCAAAATCAAACTACAAGGCCTAAGAGAAAAAAGATTCGTGTAAAACTAACAGAGCTTCATTGGGTTTTGTTAATGTTGGATCATTTTATTTTACAATGTACTTTACTGAATATATGATACTTGTAAATCTTTGGAGCAATGTAATTTTTTGCTTTATTTCTCTTTCATAAATCTGTGGTGTGTTTGTAACTTGTCTTTGTCACATAGTAGAATTTTAATTTCTAAATGTGTTTCCATTGGTGCATAAGTAATATCCATACCTTTTATACCTTAGAGACTGCACTGAATAGAGAGTATTTCACGGAATGGATTTTGTGAAAATAAATGTAGTGTTTGAATGCCATCAGTAGTTGATGGTTGATATTCTTGTATCTCCTGCAACAGTTCATTAACCAGAAGTACAGGATGTGGATTTTAACAGCAAATCCAAATGTCTGCTAAAACACAGTCGAAGCCAGAGAGATCCACRCTTTCTGAGGGCTTTTCTTCTTTATCATGTGTTGAAGCATTGGCACATTTGCAAATCCTCTTCATTCTCTTCCTGATAAAGCACCAGACAGCATGAAAAGTAAACTCAAGCTTCACAGCTGCATTTTAAAATGTGTAAATTATGGGTTATTGCCTTCTCTATTAATGAATATAATTAATAAGAGTTTTAACAAATAACATGACCTTTTAYTCCCCAAAATTTTAACAGGTGGTCTACTCAGTAGGGACTTCTGGTTATCCAGAGGCTTTCACTGCCCTTCAGTAAACAGTTAAATCTCTGCAGAGCATACACAAAATAGTGYTTATCACTCTGTTTTTATTACTTGTAATGGTTCTGTTTATGTGATGCAAATAAACAAGCAAGTTTTCTGACAAGGGCTGAATATACTTCCTACATAAAACCAACTATAAGATGGTATAATCTGATGGAAACAGAATATGGATGCCCTGGCAGGTAAACAGCAGTAAATACTGTGTCTTGCTTGTCTTGCCAATTTTGTAGAGATTGGGCATCTCATTTACCCATCAGTGGCTTGCCAGTTCTCTGGGCAGAAACTTTCCTGTATGGAAAAAATTCAATGTGCTTTGGAAAGAAAATAATGAATACCATAAGCGCTGTCTCCTCATTCATTTCAGACGATGTTGCAGAAGTGATTATCAGTTTTCAGAAGAAAGTTATTAATGTTTTAAAAGTAGAATTGAATGCAACATAATCTAAGCCAATTTAGCAAGTGCTTTCCCTTGCAGTTGAAAAACAGAAAGCAACTGGGTTAATTAAAAGATTTTATTCCTTGCATCTGGAGGCTATAAAGGGACAGATGTAGTTAGTTTGCTTTAAAAGCGACTGTGTTTGCAACCATCTTAATTGCACAACAAATTGTGTGATGCCCTAGATGTTAGTGAGTAACCTTCTCTCAAATGGAAAAGAATCCATTTCCATGCTGCCTGGAGTGATCCTCTCTGCTATCTAGCAGTGTTGAGTTGCTCATTGTGGCAGTCTGGGGATGCTGGAGTCAAGTGCAGCCTCTTTACCTKGCAGCTGGGGGAGCAGCCTCATTCTCCATGGCTTAGCCCTTGGCAATTTCAGTTCTCAAGAGACTCTTGCAGGTTGTGTGTCCCAGTTAATGCTCCCAGGTTTTGGTCAATGACAGGCTACTGAATGCCAGCTCTGTGCCACACTTTCTTCTGCTGCATTTCCCAGTGCCATCCTTCCACAGGCTCTGGTGCCTGGCTCACCCCTGACTGCTCTGGCTGAACTTCTTGACAAGGTCTTTTCCCAAGCACTCGGTATGAACACTCATCAGAATACATCTCTGTATCTGACAAGATTTCGCACTCAGTGTTCCTCTTTGTTTTGTCCCAGAAGTTCTTCAGAACATTTAATTCCTTCTCCAAATGTTTTTTTTTAAACTTTTTTCCTAAATTCAATGCCTGTATAAAGCTTCCTCCCATTTCTATTGTGTTGCAAATATTGTTCATTCTTTGAGCTGCAGTCAGTCTCCTAATGCTTGTTGCTATATATTTCTGCTTTGGGTTCTTTGGCCCATTTTACTTTCCTCTCTTTCCTTTTTCAAATCCAAACTGCATCATAATAGAGCTAACAACTTAATTTCTCTGTGTTCAAGCTTGGTAACACATAAAACTGAAATAACAAACAGACATTGACTTCTGTCCATGTGCATAATAAAACATTATCCAGAGAGATTGCATATGGAACAAAACAAAGATGGTATTCACTGAAACATGAAGCCATCACTACAGTCACCATTATAGCCCTGTACCAAGACAAATCACTGTAAATTAACATTTTAAAGAGATGGAATTAGAGACCTAGGAAATGCAGTTTGTGTTTTATCAGGAAGCAAAGCTTTCAGTTACTGTGTGGCTGAGACACAATACAAACACTGTGCTGTTTTCGTCTAGTCTGCTGAAACACCCACGACATGCTGAGGTTGATGTTGTCCTGACCTATCCCTAGGAAGGTTGGGGCAAAACCGGGGTCATGTATGACTTAAAACATCCCAAACACTGAAGGCAAAATCTGGCACATGGATATTTGGACTGTTCCTTGGTACCACTCCTGCACTCCTTCCTCCCTGCTCGAACCATTGCATTCCCAGCTTGATTCAGTTTAAAACAACTGAAGCTTTTTGCCTCTGTCGAATGGATGTTTCCTACCTTAGCACTTCATAAAATGTTAACTTTTTGAAAAGCCACTTTGCCACTTACAAACTGAATGTTGCTGCGTTTTTGTCAGGACAATGATGTCTTGTTGGGCCTGAAGAAAAAAACAGTGCACACCCGTGATTGTTAATAAGACTGACAGCTCACAAATCCTAAACCAAAAAATCTTCTGCTCTGGAAGGTTGTGGTCTGGCAGTTATATATAATATTGTGATGAAGATGACAGAGGTTGCAAGATCATGTCTGTTTATTTACAACTAAGAGGCTTTAAACCAAACAYTGTTTATGGTGATGCACAAGCTTGGTAAACTCATTTTCTCTCTCATCAATTGTGTTTGTTCTGTGGATTGTTTTTGAAGATCCTGTCACAGAATCTGACCTTTACAACTGACCATGTAGTTGTGTAAGGTATTTCTTTCTCTAATTTACAAATTTTTTTAGCCCATGGACAAGAGAAAAGAAAATTAACGACACAAGTGTTGTTACAAAGTACTCTTTTGGGATTTGAACATGTAAGCACCAATGAAAACTTAAGGTATTGAAGTAAATAGCTAGAAGCACACACAACATTTATTTCTAATAGCTTATGACAGTAATTTGTGCTAGTCTTGAACTTATTTCTGMGTACAGAGAAAAAGAAAACCCAACTACAATTTCTTCATCTTCTTGATAGTATAGGAAAATCAYRGATAAAATGGTGCTTCTCATGACAKCCATATAACTTCAATTTTAGCTATTTCCTTTATGCTTTAACATATTTTCACAAACAAACACCTAATTTGAATTAAAAAACACCTAACAAACTAAAGGCAGAGAACATGAAAAGCTATAAATTAAGAATTCCATAACCTGGTCTGAGAGTCTGATTTTGAACATTAGGATAAGCCTCGAGTCTCTATGAAAAATAGACTTATTCYCAAATATGAGAAATTAAAGGGATTGACTTCTACCTTCTTCCTTTAAAATAGTATCAGCCAATTAATACTTTGTGATTTTTTTAATTCCTTTTCAAATTGTTACACAAATTTAACAATAGACAAAGGTTTTTATTAATATGAAAGGTTYTTTTGACTAAATGAAGACTTTAGCATAAAAGGTATTTTATGCATCCTTATCCTAGGTATTCATGTGTTGAGAGTGAAGCTGATTGTGATMTAAACTAAACTCTTTAAAATAGCTTTATTTATTGCATTATTGGCCTGGAAGAGAGATGGCGAACACCACAGCTCAAAACATTTGAGGTGACACCACAGCCTTAAAACGACACCCATTTATAAAAAGCTTTTATTGAAACAGTAACTCAAAACATCTTAAAGGAGATGCATGTAAAAGAATAGAGGGGCAAAACACATGGGAAGGGAAAAAATAAATTAAACTATGAATGTAGAAAATGTTTAAATTAAGGGAATCGAATAAGGTGGCAATTGTCCAAACCTGAAAAATGCCAGTAATCTTCCCTCCTTTAGGAATCATAARCAATCAGCTGTTTCACTAAATAGTATGTTAATGTGCAAGGAGGAGGCAATACATTTAAAATTTACAAATTGAGACAATTTCAGTTTATAGAATGTCCACCAGGCTCAAAAGTGTGAATATTTTGTTTGTCCTTATCACAGGTGAGTAAATCAGTTGAATACTAAAATCTGTTGTGGATTTGCTTCAGAGACAGGCTAACACCAAAGAGGTTTGGTTCTACTGATAATTTGCATTTGCATTTTTGTAGAGGCAGTATGTTTTTATTTATTTGTTTCAATTTTCAATTACTCAAATTCCTGCTTTCTCTAGCATAACAAATTGTAACACACTAATCCCAYCCAGATTAAAATTCAATAAACATAATATTGCTTTTCCAAAATAAAAAATCAAGTTAAGGAAAAAGACAGGGAAGCAAAAAAAAAAAAAGTGCATTAACCAGAGGTTTCGGTAAAGAAGGATCATATATAAATAATACATACATTTTTATATATGCCTCATCCAATATACAAAGATATTTTTTTCCATGGAGATAAAAATGAGCAAAGGTATCCTCAGAGAAACAACAACAAAATAAGGTATTTAGGGAATTTTTTCTATCATGCCTAATTGTCTCAGGGTTTTTGAGAGCTGCTCTGCTAGTTGAATTTCTTTCCACTATTTTGCTCTGCAAGGATGCTTTAGTGGAGATGGAGTGGCCCTTGCTGAGGGACAGACCCTTCGAGGGCCCTTTGGCATCTGCCCTTCAAGCAGCCCTATAATCAAATTCATTATCTCCCCATATTCCTCCTCCCACAGATGGCATCAGCTCCGTCCATTTCCCAGGGGCCAGCACAGCTATCAGGGATATTTCAGCTATCAGGGATATTTCCAGCTCTCCCTCCCAGGCACTGGCTGAAGTGTGTGGGTATCACACACAGCCTGTGATGGCACCACATGGTCCAGTCCTCAGGGACCTGTCTGCCTCACGTAATTCTTGCTCAGAGCCCAGGGATGCTATGTTGTGTGAAGGGTGAAAATCACTGTTCTTATCTCTGCTGGCCTTCAGGTTCTCCAGACTCTTSCTTTGAGGTGGATTGCCCCCAAATCACTTGCATGGAGGTGTCCTTCAGGCATTAAAAGTGAGGGCTTTGTGTGGGACTGGAGCTGAGCAAGCCACATGATGAGTGTGAGGAGGAAGGCTGAGCCAGAAGGATGTGTGCCTCTTTGTAGCAAAAGTCCATTTTGTGCAGCTTTTCTTGAGCAATACTCATGTCTGTAAGAAAAAAAACTGTGAGAAAGAGCAGCTCCAGGATAAGCCTGGGGAGCCATGGGCACATCTGCTTGCAGGGGCTGCTGAGGGAAAAGTGCAGGTTCTCCTCAATCACCTGCTGGTCATCCAAGCACGTTGTAACTGGGTGTTAYGACTTCAAGTTTTAATGCTAATCTGCCACGCAGGTTTTGGTCTATATGGAAACCTCAGAATCAGTATTTGCTTGGGAATGCTGAACCAGAGGTCCAAGAAATAGGGTATGTGTGATGATACAYGATACACATGCTGAGTTACTCGAAGCAGAAGACCATCACCAGTGGGATTTGTCCTGTTGCTGTATTTACGTGTGAAACCTTGTGTCTTGCTGACACCTCTCTACTCTAAGAAAGCTCCAACAGATAGAAGTCTAATCTCCAAGATAGAAAGTCATATCTCCAAGATAGAAAGTCTTACTGCTCTTCTTCCCCAGGATCTTCCCCTGGGCTTTGCAGGAAAAAATATCACTGATGAGTWACTGCAAGAAGGGGAAGATGCCTTTGCCTTCTGGCACCTATAAAAGACGTCAGTAGGTGGGAGCAGAAGGCGGAGAATGACTTCTTCAAGATCATAATGTGTGTTACTGCAGAGGCAATGTTATTGTTATTTGCATACGTATGGTTGTTTTATCCATGTCAGTGCTTTCCAATACATAGAGTAAAGCTATTCCTTCAAAATTCCTGTGCTCCACAGTCAAACTCAGGAGAGAGATTTGGGYTGTGCCAATCTCAGGACTCATTTTCTGTGCTCCTGGCAAAGTACATCCTGCAGAATGAATTAAATATCAACTTTTTACATTCAAGATAAACCTTGGGAAATTTACTCCTTCCCTACACCCATTTTATTTGCACAGGAGACAACTTATCCCACAAATGTGAGTCCTCTCTGCAGGTCCAAGAGTGTGGTCCTCTTGCTTTATACACAATCAGTATGGTGGCACAAAAATGATATGTACAGGGGCTTTATGGAACTCAGAAAACAGAATAAAATCCAAGACCAGTTAYGACAAAGCATGTATTTGAAGGAGCACTGCTCAAGCTAATTCCTCTACCAAATGTTTGTTTTTTTTTCTTCAACTGTGCAAACAAGCTAAAGATCAATAGTTATTTCAGTCTGGCTCTATATGAAGTCTAGCTATTTTTATATTTTAACCACTCTCCATATGTCACAGCTAGTTTGTTCAAATCATGAAGCCAGTCAGGTTATGACAAAGGCATTGTCATGGCAGTATGAAGTGACTGACCTGAATCTGCAAGCATAAATTTGAAACATCACTACAACAATTTTCCAATTCCTTCCTTCCTTAATCATTTTCRAAATAGGGTGACTGGGCAAGAGTAATAAACCTTGCACTTTATCTGTCAGATTGATTTAACCATCTATTAATTTAACTAATCATTAGAAAAAAGAAGTCCAACTTTGTTTAGTCCATCTATGCTATTTTTGATGAAACTGTTACTGTTCAATGTAAGCTCTTTCCATTAATAAATGTTGCATAGTTTCTTGGAAATCAGTTATTTGCATGAAGCTATTTTTTTCTTTACTTGTATGCCAAACTYGCTCGAGATTTGTTAACCTATACTGACTGCTTCTATTAAATAATACTGAACAGTTTAAAGATTAACAAATGTCACCTTCCTTAATTTTTATGGTCTCACATAGTTTCTGAAAATACGCTACATGAAGGGAAGTTTTGCCTCAACAGGAATGGTTAGAACATACCCTTTAACTGTTACTGGGGTKGCCATGATGAAATAATTCAAAATCCAAATGAGTGTATCTGATGAGGTTGCCATTTAAGAACAGAAATACAAAGAGGACTCTAGATGGTTTACTTATTAAAGGTCATATCTTGTTAAAATACATTTAGCAAYCTAAATGAGGTTTGGTGCACGTCATTTAGGCCGAGCAAAGTAGGCATTCACAAACACRGGTTTATACTGAATCAAACTTGCTGTCTTATTTTCTCTGAAAACCACCAGAAATGAACCAGAAATTAAGAATTTGTTAAATGAAATTTAGCTATTCATGTTGCAGTGCAAGTCATTCTGGTTGGAATGTGTGAGTTTTACTTTGAATTTTACTGCCTGACAAACTACCAGTCTTTCTCTCTTGCTCTTCCATCCTGTAGGATGTGAGTGGTATTCAGCCCACATTTACTCTATATAATGTTATGATAGAAACTAAAAATAAGTGAGGTGTTTGAAAATTTTATTACTACTTAAGTACTGTTATGCATTATTACCATATGATTCATTAATCCTCTAATAGATAACTTGCTTCCCCCTTGCACATTCTGTAACCTACTTTCAGGATATATCATGACCAGATGGAAATTAATTTTTAAAGCTTTATCTTGGGTGTTAAACCAAATTATTTATTGTAGATACATCCTGTGAGTCACTAACTCTCCTGGAAACCTTTCTAGTTCAGCTGGAGAGCTGAAATAAAATTTCATTCATGCACTGAATCAGCCACATAAGACTCCAACTCAAAACTAAAGGAAATTTACTCTAAATTCTCAAAACCCTTCTCATTTACCTTTAAACAACAACTTTAAAGGCTTTTCAACTACTCAGTCTTTAGAGAGAATCACTCATTATTCTAATTTTGGTTTTGCAAAGACCCTTACCAAGCTCAAAGACCCTTACCAAAAATTGGAACAGAGATAGCTGTAGACACTGTCTCTCAGGGATATAAAGAAAAAATTTTAAAACGAAGAACATAAGTTGAGAGTTCAAATGTTTTACCAAATTTTTACTACAGTTTCGTGATGTCCATATTAATACTATGCAATAGTATGAAACTGTAATATGAATAGTATATATGCGTGAAAAAGCCACTCAGCAGAGTATCAGCTTCATGCACCCATTAAAACCTGTATTGATTATAACCTATTTCAAGTTATTTCACCATGTCATTTTTATACTTCATGCATTTGTTGAGTTTTTCTGCCATCTGTCTCATTTGTGGGTCACTCCTGTGATGTTCTGAAGACACTGACTGCTCAGTGTAGTCAGTAGATGCAGGGCCTKTGTTTGTCTTGTGGGATGAAGTCTTTCAGTATCAAAGCCCCAGTCATCTGGTTAAAAATGGATAAATAGTCATACAGATCAACCCTTTACAAAACTTGCCCTTAGCCTCTGCACACCCTCAGGTAACAGTTCTGTGTGGATGCCAGGTATTATATTCCAGGTGTAAAAGTTATCATTGGAGTTCAAGCCAAATTTTAACCTGTTGAGGAAGAAATCTCATGATGTTTATCCTAATCTGATTAATGAGGACAAATACACATCTAAGCYAACATCATATAGGACACTCTTTACCAAGCATACTCAGCAGATCTTTAAACTTTATTCTGCTCATTTTTTCCTCCCTTTCTTGGGTTAAATTAGGTGTAAAAGACGGAAACATATCCTTTGCAAGTTCTGTTGGGAAGTCAACACATACTTTACTATAGGGAAAGCAAATACACTCATCGTTGATTTCATCAGAAGGCCCCTAATGTTTGACTCCAGATCTAAAATGCACATAGGCTGAGAAGTATTTTGGGGAAGGAAAATGATGTGTAAATGTGAAATATGACTGTTCCTTTCACTAGTGAGATGATCAAGGCTGCAGGTAGATCCATTAGTGAAAATAAATAATGTGACCCTGTGGCTAACATTTCAGGCCTCCACTGAAAATGTAAATCCTTAACGGAGACAAAAAAAAAAAAAAAAAAAAGCTTGTTGTTGATGCAGGCTGGCATGAAATTGTTGCTTTTCACTGCTAAAAGCATTTGCATCTCAGTGCTATTTTCTTTTCCCATGCCCTCTAGCACTAATTGAAGATTTTATTACCAACTGAATATGCAGGAAATACCTACCAGCAACCCACAGCTCTTGAAAGGAATGAAGTTTCTTGCTAACTTGTTACTAAGTGCATGCACTTGGGCTTCATTAATAAGCACATGTACTCCCCAAGTTAGCTGAAATTAATACTGCTTAGATTTAAAGATGACTCAGAAAGAGTGGGTGTAATTCCACATGTTCAGATCAAAAACATATTGTTGGAGCAAAACTGTGTGCTGTAGATAAAAGTCCACAGGAAAGATTTTGCAAAGACAGGAAAACAAATGTCATCAACACCTAACTTTTTTGCTGTCTTCTTACTCTTTTCTGATAATCTATTTTCTAATTGGCTTATTGTGGTTAACTAATAAAAATACATCTATGGCAATCACCTGTATGAGTGGAACAACATAGSCATCACAATAGGAATAATAAAATAAAGCATTGAACTTCTGTGACATTTGAAGATCAGCAGGACAGATTTTGCCTCTTTAATAGTTGCTACTCAAACCAATGACATCTAAAAAGCAAATTAATTCATTCTCATATTAGATTTAAAACCACGTGTTTCCCTGTCAGCAAGAATAAACTCAACAGACAATATATTTTAAAACCAAATATACAACACAGGCAACTAGAAAAAATGTGGAGCTGATTTTCTTTTTAGTTAAAAAAATAAAGGTTCTAATTAAAAATGTCTCTTTGGGTTTGCAGTTTCAAAACATTTCTGAAATATGTAGAGTGACTCAAAAGCAGGAAATGCATCTGTGACAAGACTTATGCAAAACAAATCTAGGGAAATTTATGGATGGAAGATAARTGAATGTTGGGGTGGGAGAAAAATCTAGGTGTCTTATTTCACTAGGTATAGGGGTGCACTAAGGCATGGAGAGTTTTCTTCAAAAGTGCTGCTGAAAATTGAGGCAGCAGATTGAAGAATGTAGTGGGAYTAGGTAGCACTTTGCATTATGTGTAATACTTCCAAGTTTTCAAACTACATGCAGTTATTGATTAATAAATCCTCCCAACTTTGTAAGCAGTGTTATCCCCTATGTATGGGGGAGGGAAAAAATATGGAAAATTAAATTATTTGCATCACTGAGTCTATAGCAAAGTTGGAAACAATACGTGATTTGCCTCAGTGATGTGGGAAAAGGACAGGGGTGGTCTGTTACCACAAGTTAACAGCTAGAAATGGACTTCACTGTTTAAATTAATCTCTAAAAGTTAGAGATACAGTTTTTTGTTGTTTAAAAAGACTGAATAGAGATAGATTTCTAGCTATTGCTATGGTTTCGCTACAGTAATGTCTGTGAACTTCTCCATTGCTARCACAAATAATCCTGTCACTTTGGTATTAGTGACTGTTCCCATTCTGTACCTGGGTAAGTAAACCAGTGAGGGTTTTGTTTATTTATTTATATCTGGTTTTCAGAAACTCCCCAGTGAAAGGTGGAGCTTGCCATATCCGGGTTGATGCTGGCACCACGGTGAGTTCCTGGATGCTCTCACAGWGCTGCAGCAGTACTCAACTTTCAGAGTCTCTGACTGGGCACGGTGCTATCATGATTCATCAGGACAGTTGTCTTTTGACAAGACYCCTGCCTAATCCATACATTCCTGGATCATTAAATCATTCTGTTTCTTCATTCCGCTTGGTGTTGATATGGGTTGTGCATATATTGACTTCTTAYCCTTAATCTTCTTTTCACAATGTACCAGACCTTGCTGTGTCCAAATTGTGTCATCATTTTTGTTCTACAAAATGCATTCTGGCTTCATAGTTTCATCCCTTATTACCAAAAGCAAAAGACCACAGAAACAATGGTTTCTGTTTCGCTGTTGAAAGTTACGTGCATTGGTGGGAAATTAGACTGATCAATGTCATAATAGATATTTTAACAAAATAATTTGAAGAGTCTGCTCCCAAGTGTTTAAATAAGTCTTCTGAGGTCCAGACCAAATAGACTGTACCCATTTCCTTTGAACTTCTTTCACTCTGCTACTTCTGTGTGACTTAAGCCTGCTGTCATGGAACAATGAATTGATTTTGTTCTTCTAAAGAAATAGCCTTAAATAGTGGCAGTCATCAAGCTTTTTACATAAAGACTTTTCAGACTTTATTAATTTAAATTCATATTAGAGGCCTTCAGGGCATGTTCAGTAAGTCATTTTTTTTTCAATTGCTTTTGCATTGTGTTTATTTCCCCTAAAAAATCCCCCAGGCAGGGCTGTGTTCCTGACACATTTCAGATTTCAAATCTCCGGCTTTGGCCTGTCTTCCTACATATATCCTGTTAGTTTTGCTGTTGTCTGTCACCTTGTGCGTAAGCCAGACTGAACATTGTGAAGACCCAAAAAAATCCTTGGCTCTGGGCTTTGAAGGGAGGAGGAGACAGGTTGTGATGTGCAGGAATAAGGAAAGAGACTGGTTTCATCTGGCTTACTCTTTTGTGGAGAGTCCAAAGTGGCTTTTGGAAGTGCTTCCCTGTGCCAATGTAAYTTTTTTCAGTAAAACCTAATATGTATATGAACCAAACAGGACTGGATTTCTTGTACACAGAGCTGCAGCTAAATAGGATTGCTGGAGGGGAAAACGAAGAAAGAGATGTCATTTTGTGAAAGATAGCAACCCAGCTTACCAGGAGAAAAAGAGTAATTTGCAAAGTATGGAAATGTCTTCAAACCCCTGAACAGGAAATGCTCAGACTTTTTCTGTCACTAAATCACCTTTAGGAAAATAATAAGCGTTGAAATTCTGATAGAACAGCTTTATATTAAAAACTGTACTTGAAAATGGAGTTATAATGGAAACATTTTTGTTTGAAGTTCTAATATGGGTGAAGATAACAGAGCATTAAAGAGCTGCTCATCGTCAGAGTGCTTGTGAATAGAAGTGGTGTACCTGCTCTTTTTGGTGCAAATCCATTGCATTGATTATTAATATGCTTTAGGATGGCAGATAGTATCTTGACTAAACAGCACTGGTTTCACTATAAAGCCATAATACACTGGCTTTTAAAAATTTCCAAATTTTCCCCCAATTTGGCGTTGATGTTATTGTGAACATCTATTATGTCTTCCTGCTCATGAAGTGCTTAAAAGTGAAGTAAAGAYTTATTCCCCTTGACTGATATATATTATTTATAAGGTCTAGTTTAATGTATTCTGAATTTGAGGATCAAGCTATTTCTCTGCCTCTTTATCTGTTGTTTATGGGCTACTGACCTTYAAAATACCATGTCTTAAAAGAAAACACAGGGTATTATGTAAGTTGATAGACAAATAGGTGGGTTTCTATTAATAGGCTGATTGCTGTGACTGAMAAACTTAGTTATGCAAATGAACAATCTTTTCCTCTCTGCTGAATTAATTATTAAGGAAGAACAGAGACTGAGACACGAATTTTCAGCAGAAATATAACTCAATGTTTTCTGAGCCTTGGTGAGACTCTGCCTGTCCTCCTGAAGCCATATCCATCCCAGCCCTTGGCTGTGATATGCTCTGGATAGCCAGTGCCCAGCTCTGGAAGACAGAGGACTTTCACGCCTGCTCCTTACTTCCAAGAGGGAGGTTTGATATCCCCAAGTCTCCTGCAGGATTTCTTTGAAATGAAGCACCACAGATTCTAYCCACTGTACATTTTGGTCAACTGAATGGAGACAAGGACCCACCTGAAAATAGCAGAGAATACTCCAGGAATTTCATTCCTCCAGACTGGCTGAGAAAGCATTTTAARTTGATGAGGAAAAATAATCTGTCAGCCCAGGTTAGTTAGGCGTTAAATGAGTCAAAGTCAAGCCCAGCTTGCTGGGCTGCTGCTAGGCAACAAGTAACTCTGCATTCAGAAATCTCCCACTAATTGATTCTTGACACCGTTCCCCCTTGGTGTGTATAAATAGAGCTGTTGCTGGGGGTGGAGAGGAGAACTGGGTGTGGTGGGTACCTGGCACAGGCACATCCTGGCAGGTGAGTCAGACATGCTCTTCTGCCATCGAGGAAGGGGTTCAATTGCTACAATCTCTCAGGATTGGTGTTTGATAAAGCAATACTGAATTTGAGGAGCAAAGGAATCTACCTGAGCCCCACAACACATTTCAGTGTGTCGCCCTTTAATGYGTGTCCACTGAACACACGGCTTTTGCACCCACTCTCTCTTGGCTTTCATGAAGTGACCCACAGAGGAAAGGGAACCAGCCTTTCTCACATGGCTAGCAYTTGGCAGGCTGGCTTGCTAGGTGTAGTGTCAGTAGGATATCCTCCACGTGGAAGCCTCAAAGCACACAGAGTGGGGAGCTGGAGCAGGGATTTGTGTGGGCTGGAGATACTGCAAGAGTCAGGCTAACGAAGAAAAGGGGAAGCTTGCCTGAAGAAAAGCAAACCCAGSAAGTGTCTGAGTCTTAAAATCCTCYTTTATTGATAGCTCACTTCTGGAGTCTTTATTATACTGGCTCTATGCCTCTCCCTGATAAGGTTTTACCCTCAGCACCAACTGCAAGACTCAGGCATTTTAAAAATTGCTCATGAATTAAGCTATTGTTCCTTATAAATAAACCCTAATTCCCTTTTCTTCTTTCTCATACATTATTTATTTCCTAGCTCTTTCCTTCACTGCAGAGAAATGAAAGACAGAGAAGGAGGAGTACAGAAAGGAAGAGAATGAAAATGGAGTGTTTCAAGGATGATAGAAAAACATGATTGTTTTTTGACAATGGTAAAAATTCCTTTTAATGATATGGAGGTAATTGGCAGATGCCACATGCCTATATCCAGCATGCACATGATAAAATGTGTGATATTCTTACTCTATTTCTTTTCTGACATGATAGAAAAACACACACTATTACGGTTTTTTCTATACATTTCCATATTTTCTTGCAGACTTTGGGGGATATTTCTTTTCCTTTGACCTCCCCTGTGAAGTGCTGTGTTTGTGCTGCTCAGGTGATGTGCCTCCCTAAGCAGCTGGAGGGTGGGGGGTGAAAGGACACTTTTTTTCAGACATGAATGTATCAGTTCTGGGGGATATTGAGTGATAGCAGAGATCACTTGAGATTTTGTCATTCATTTCACTTGGCCAATACCTTCAAACACGGTTTCATTTWTATGTTCAGGGTGTTTATGTTGTGTTTAATTACTAATGACCACATTCATCCTCTTGCTAGGTGGAATGTAACTGTTGCCAGTGAGTACTATGCCATATTTTTGACAGTTTCATTTATAAATCAGTAGCTATTCCACACACATTTACATTGGAAAGACAGCATTAATATATTTTGGCATTCTTTCTAAATGCGTTGCTACTGCTTTTTTTCTTTTTTTCTGTATCTGATTATTTCTCACTACCTCTCTTTTTTTCATTAACAGTCAAAATCTATTTAAAGAGCAAACAAAAGTTTTCTTCATTATTAGAATTGYAGGTTGTCTGCATAAGGAACAAGACAGAAGAAGCAGGAGACGTGAGTAATACACATTCATTTATAAGAGTATCCTGGTTCACTTGCCCTTTTGAAAATASAAAAGCATTCCAGAAGTATTTAGGCAAATTTAAATCCTGACCTCTGTTGTTTGCAATTCCTTCAGGAACAGCAAAAGTGAAATGCATTACCCAAGAGAGCAATATGGAGCCGAGAGGAAAATCAAAGTGACTTATTTATTCCTTTTTCTTTTTAAATTACATCTAGTACTCTTTTGATGCAAAATAGTTGTGTTGCTATTTCAYTTAGGCTTCCAAAAACAGCTGAATAAGCTGTATCAAAACCACTTCCTTTTACAGATTTAGACCTAGTTTATCTCCAAAGTTATATAGCAATATATATTGAATATAATCTAATTTACTGGATAATATTCAATCTAGTTATTCAGAAGTCTATGAGTTGCATCAATTCTCTTAAATCAACCTTTTGCACATATTAGAACTCCTAGACTGGCCCTGAGCTTCTCATTATTTCTAAGYAGTTAGGATTCAATGCAGAGTACATGCTTATCTGGATAGCAATGCAAAATCACTTTTTGCAGAGACAGACCACATGACAAAAAGCCATGGGCTGCTGACTCCCTCATGGGAAGCCTGCAAAGCCCTTCAGGGAGATGCAGAGATTCATCTCCAGAATAATTACAGGGATGCCTCAGAGAGTTCACATGTAAGACCAGTTAGCCACAGAGTGTGCACTCCCATTGCAATATTTTTCTGTCTCTTCTCTAACACTCAATGCCAGTTTTTGAGRTCTTTAGAATCAAATCTTTTGAGTCTTTTGAATCAAATCTACAAACCACAGCATGAAGATGAGTTCAACATTAGGTAAAAATAGTTAATGCCTACACAGGAAAGGAACATAAATACTTCCATCACTCTTGAAGAGCCAAAAGCACACCTACACATACTTTGAAAAGAGATTTTAATCTTGGACAATCTTTGGAAAGACTAAAGAGGCCCTAGCCACTCTTACCAGTGGTGTCTTGCCTGTTTACCTTCCTTTATGAAAGAAAACACAAGTAATTGCTCTATCAATTTTCTCTAATCATTCTGAGTTGTTAAATGATGTTTCTGTTGCAGGAATAAYTATTAATTTTTTGTTATTATTAAAATATTAGTGCATGACAATAARAAGTTCAGTGATGACTTAAATGTACCAGAGGAGTTATTAGTTCTCCTTCTGTAACAAATCTTAAATAGAAATTAATTGCAATGATGACTTTGAGTAACCTCAGCTTAATAAAGGGATTGTGACTGTCAGCATTTGGAATTCTTACAAGGCAGTCATGTAATCGATAACAATATCTACTGGTTTCTAGCATCACTGGCAAAGCATTATTTATGAACGCTTGCTGGCAAAGCAGCTAGTCCATTTTCCAAGCCAAGTTTCAGTGAAAAATTCTGGCAGCAATTAAAGAAGAGCTTCCAAAAATATGTATGTGAAATAAATAAGATTTCAGTCTTTTAGACATTATCAACAAGAAAAGGTGACTGAAGTCTCATACTGTGACTTCTGTTAATCTCTTTGTCCTGTCACTTTCTTTTTTGGATTTTGGCACTAAGGCAAAGGTAAGGTATAAGAAACCCTGCTTTATATTAAGAGGGTCTAAGGTAATCCCTTTTTCCATATCTACAACTTCTCATTTTGTTGCTGTTGAAGAAGCTTTACTTAATATTTAAGACTAAAATCCATATATTTGTGATCCCTCACAAATTTGCTGAAGAAGAGCAGGGGCTTCACTTTCAAATTGAGCCTTGTCCTGGTGTTATCAGTCTCAGTTAGAAGCACCCTTGACTGTGTCCTCAGGAGCATCCTCAGGCAGCTTCACCTCCTGTCTCATGGTGCCTCACATGAAATTKTCCTTGTGACCTGGAGCTCCCTACACAAGTGACCAGGAAACAGTCAGAACAGGCATATCTGGCCCAGCTGTTCCCAAAAGAGCCCCCATGAGGGTCTGATTGGGAGTATTCGCTGTGGATGAGGGGAGCACCCCAGATGTGCTGTCAGACCTGTGTCTGTGCTCCTCTCAGCTGGTGCCCAGATGGATCAGGGACGTGCACTACYCTGGGTGTGTTTGTGCCTGCAGAATTACTCCTGTCAAACATGTGAGCTCTACACACAGCCAGGTTTGCCTCCATCTCTTTCCTCCAACATCCCTCATCTCTCAAGCACATGGACACCAGCATCTGTCCATCAGACCAAAGAGAATTTCATCCTGCCCAGAATCCTCACAGATACACAGAGGATACTGAGCACAGTAAAGAAGGACTAGATTAATATTTCATGCTTGCTGCAATGTGATTTTTTAGCTAACACAGTTTYAAAAGCAAGAGAAGGATGAATCAGCAACTGATTTTGTAACCAATTTTTTGAGATTTTGCAGAACTGTCTGTTGTAGACATAAGAGTATGATTGTTTCAGTCTCATATCTAGCTTAGTAAGGAGTTACTTGAGACAGAGTTCCCGAGTGTTTTAGAAATTTCAGGACAGGCAGAAGAATTCATACAGCACCAGAATAATCACTAAAGTTTCCTGGAAATTAAATGCACATGAAGAAGTAAAGAAGAAAAAATAAATTGTCAGAGCAGGGCCTGTAACTTGCAGGCCCCAGCAATGGGATTGATAGAGAGCACATTGTGTAAGCCCAACCAAATTTCTCACGAGCAGTATATTCAGATCGCTCAATCTGTCCACCCTTTTCTCAACTCTTATAGTTTTTCTAGTCCTCTAAATAAGAAAGAATATAAATCTTTAAAGGAGTAATATTGGTGGTCACTATCAAAAGCACACTGAGACAAGCAGAGTCTTAGAAATTSATGGAGTGTGCAACAGCAAAGGGGCTCAAGGTAGGATAAACTGGCATAAGTGGAAGAAGAAAGTGACCAGACAGTAGTGTGCTTCTTGAAAGATTAAAAATGGAGTTTCATTGTACACAAGATGTTGATTGGCTAGTTTTGTTTGGGAGAGTTGTTTTTTAAAGTTAGAACAACTGTATTTGCAAGAGAATTTCCAGGCTATTAAGAAGTACTTATTGGTTGTATTTACTGACACAGTGTAGTTGCAAAAAGTTATCAATCAAAGTGTGTGGGAGATGAAATATCTTCTATAAATATGTCCCTTGTTAGAGAAAAAGTTGCCTTTGCCTTATCTACTAATCACCTGCCAAAAAGCAGTTTGCATTGGAAATTTTCCATTTTTATGCTAATTGTACTTGACAGTAACTGAGATTTCAGCACTGGGACCTATATAAGAACCTCAGGAGAAATTCAGAATTGTCTGTCTTAGAACTGGGAGAAAGTACAAAACATTATTTTTAAGGAAAAAGGAGATGAAATGGCAATTTTTTATATAGAAACTACCCATACACTATGGGTAAAATTATCTAAAGCTACATGCTATGCTGGAGATAAAATTGAACCTTAGGGCCTTAGTCAGCTCATTTCTATCATGTCTAATGAAGTCTGTAGAGCTACAATAATGTATAAACAATCTGAAACAATATTTATTATTGTATTAAGAAATAAATCCAAGCAATACTTTAAGAACAAATAAACTGGTTTAGTGAAAAACAACTAAATGAATTTTTTTTCTTCATACCATTGGGATGTAGGAAATACAGTTGACAGACAAAATATGCTGTTAGAATCACAAAAATAGATCTTTTGTGCTGTTCGCATTTTAGAAAGAAAAACAACAATATGTTGTTAAGGAAGACCAAAAAGCAAAGGAAAAATTCTTTACATTCCTTCAAAAATTTTCCTGTACTTTTTCACATTTTAGATGTTGTCGTGGGTTTAAAAACCTGATTTTCCCAATTTCCCGGCCAATGCACCAGAAAATGTTGTGGTTTAGACTGTGCTGAAAATTAAAAGCAATGCACCCATGATGTTCCCTCCCTCCCCCCGCCACCGGAGAGGAAGAAGAGAGAGCGAAAGCCCAATTAACACGAAAATTTATGGCTTTCAGATAACATAACATAATTGAGAGAAAGATACGTATGTGCTCCAGAGAGAATGGTCAGACAGGCTGCATAACTTAAGTTGCAAAAAATAGATTTATTACTACAAACTACTAAGAATACTACGGCACCTGGGAGGAAAAAAAAAAAAAAAAAAAAAAAAAAAACAGAAATGGGGAAAAGTTTACAAGGAGAAGAAAGATAAAAACAGACATTTTAAGACCCCTGTTATCCTTCCCAGGACCGTCTCTTTCCCAGATCCTCCCTCTTTCCCCCCCTATGTTTTCCCGCATACAAAGGGGGGCAGGAATGAAAGTCTAACACAGATCAAACCACTCATTAGTTCTCCAGCATCATAGGAGAAACGTTCTTACAGCTCCAAGCTGTGGAGTTTTTTTCCCAAGAACAGTCAGTGCATACCGGCTAATAACGAGGGAGAATTCCTTTACCTCATAGGAGAAAAGAAAGAATGTCCTTCAAGGCCAAACTGCGTTGTTTCAGCGGCGTGAGACCGACTATCACAAACCCCTGGCAGAGCACAGCTTCTTCTAAGCATCAGACGTCGTGGGGGGGCCAAGCCTCTTCTCTCTTTTTTTCGGCTGTTTAATCCAGTCCTCAAAGGCCAAGTTTTATTTTCCCTCAGAGCAAGGTTGCTCTCTTTTTCCTATTCAGGTCTCTCTCAATAATGAAATAGTCCTTTCCGAGACACTTATTTTTTCCATGTTCGAGGACCACAGCACAGCACAGCAAGCCAATCCCGTCTTCTCCTTACTGATCTTCGGTCTCCATTTTTTTCTTACATCTCCTCACCCTCCTGCTCTGTTTTTCCCCAGTGAATGATACTAAAACTACATGCTATCAACCTAAAGCTACAATATGGCGGCCGCGCCTATCTTGTTTTGAATTCCTCCTAAATACTAGATAATACGTCATCACAGAGSTGTAACCAACCTGTGCAATTGGCCCAGGCCTGATGATCAGCCTGTCCATCACCCTTAGAGCCATGATGGATTGGCTCTGAGACACACGGGGTAGGGCTCCTTTTGCTGGAGCGAAGAAGGAGACAGTTTCTAGAACTTCTCACAGGAGCCATCTTTGTGGTTTCTTGATCCCATCCCCCCACCACCAAAAAATCGGACCAAGTAAAACCATGACAGATGTTCACAGTTAGGAATGCCAATATGGCATAAAGACATACATCAGTATCCATTCAGAACAAATGCACTTCTAATGCAATATCTTGTCTCAAACAGTGGCCACAGTGATGCCTGAGGACAAACAAAAAATTGGAAAGATGTAAAATGTGATGCTTCACGAGCATGAAAGTGTTTTTCTCTCACGGCTTAGGGGCCAGACTATTCAAAAGCCGTATTTTATTCCTTATGTAAAACTGTTTAAGAAAACAGGCAATTTTTATAGCTATACATGAAAATTTAATATAATTCACAGATTTTCATTGACATTATATCTTATTTCCATTGAAATAAAAAATCAATCACCAGTACATATCTCTGTAATATCAATGACATCAACATCACAGTTATGTGCTTTCCATATATCTTGCTTAATTTTAACATAAACAAAAAGGAGAAGCGCTTGCACAGAACAGAAGCAAGGGTTACTTYGTGAAATGCACTGCTGCTGCTAACATAATTTTTATCTTATTTTAGCCTGCTTTGCTCAAGGTACATCAGCTCCACTGGACTTTGTATCCAGAAGTATTCCTGCTGTTGGCCAGGCACCCAAAGAGGTTTGTGTGGAGAGCATGAGCACAGGGAAGAAAGCTCCGAACTCTTCAGGCACCAATGGATCAAAAAGAGCCTCTCTGCACAGACAAGCAAATCTCTGGGTCATATTCACATCACATCATGTGCTCAGCTGAGTCCTTTTTGTGATTTGAAGAGATTTTAATAGGTCTCTCACCTCATTTTCTGACTATGTTGATACTATGGCTCAATCTAATATGCTTCCATAGGTCTTATCTGCCTGTGCTCAGCGAAGCTTCAGCAATCTGCTGAGCCTTTTTCCCTCTACTTTCAGTGTTTATCAAGGGTTGAAGCAAATCAATGCCCATCTTGCMGGAGGTTGTGCCACCCGGTCCACGTGTACCCTACACAAACAACCATTGAGGAAAGTTTGGAGAGGGATTACAAATGGAAGGGATTCTACTGAATATCCAGTAAGCATTTTGTGTACTGTGTTCATATTACAGGAATTAAGGAATTTAGGAATATTGTAAGAATGAGGAATTAAGAGACCTTCGAGTTGGAAAAAAAAAACAGCTGAATCGTGACTCTAATTTACTATTAGGTATTCCTTACAGATAATGGAAGCAGAACAAGGCCTGGATGTTTTGATAGATGTTACTCTTCTCAATAAGAGRAAATAGAACTTTTCTTCATTTTCTACAGGTCTTTCTTTCAGGCATTTCTCCTGATCTTTTTGTGTGTTAATTCAGGAAAATTAGAGGCAAAATTAATATTTATCCAATAGTGGAAAGTCTTTAAGTGCATGGAAATAAGCATGAAGAGAAAAATACTATGCAACAAATGGGTTATATCTGTCAAATAGGCAACTTTGTCATCACAACATGCCATTTACTAATTCCAGAGTTTTTTTAAAAAAATACGGCTGCCCCAATTATTAGTAATTATYGCTGTATTTCCATATAACATGATTTAACATATGGGGTTAAATTCTAATGCTAGCATCAGTCCTTCATTTTTTGATAACGTTTTAAATTGTTCTGAAAAGACAATGAACAGTATAGTCAAAATAGCACAATTGCTACTTTTAAAACAACCAATCTTCTTGGAAAAAATTTATTCAAGGAACATTGGCAATGGTTAAGTAAACCRTAAGTATAATAAACAGTTTCCAAACCTAAGCTACATTATAGAGTTAAACAATGACTATTATGAAACAATGACTATTATTATGAAAATACAGAGTTCTGTTATACATCCACCACAAAAATAATAATTGTAAAACACGTAACATATACACAAAGAAATATCCTTWTTTTAATTAGCTGAAAACATATTCTCATTGAAATGCAGACACTCAYTGAAATGCACACAAAATGTGTGTACATCAACAGTGTTTCATATAATGATAATATTTATATAAGGTTTATATAAGGTGGAAAAAATAATTTTCCTATTATGAATTACTTTAATGACAGGTGCTCCTCTTTGGTAATTTTGTGAGCATCTATGCTTTCTCTATTTATGTAGCTGCAAGATTTCCTAAAGTTTCWGTGGTTTAATAGTGTCCTGAAGGATTTCTGAGATTTGTGATCATACTGGAATTGACCTGAGTAGTAGAACCTGCCAAAGAACTATATACTCTATGCACAACAAATATTTGCTGAGGTAGGCTTCCAGGAAAATGGGAAAATTGAGATGGTTTTGTGGTATATCAGTCTGGATTAACAACATGTTTGAAAGATGGTGAAATGATGTAGTGAAGATGGCTGGTAGAAATAATAACTTTGGCAAAGCTGGTGCAAAGGAAGTGCCAAATAGCACAGATTAGTTCCCACCCCTAAACAAATCTAGAAGAAACTAAATCTGAAATGTTTGTTTTTCTATGGTTTTGCATTTATCCTTTATTTTTTTTTCTTTTTTTTGTGTCTTCTTTCTTTGCCTCTTTTCTTTCTTTTTGCCCTTATCTTTTTCTCTTCTCTATTATTTTTGCTGTCTTGCTATTCCTAACTGTGGGATTTTTTTTTCACTGCTTTTCAGAGAGGAAAACAGAACCTAAGTCTCAGATAATGCAACTGAGTAATCTTCATTACTCTCTGTATTATTTTTGTGGCAAAAGGAAGACTGCATCATTGTGGTCAGACTTTTAACAGTTGTTTTAAGCGTGATGTAATTAAGATATCATATCATGACATCTTTTCAGATATTTGTTAARAAAAAAAAAAAAAAGAGTCTCTGAATTGAAAAGAAAATTCTCTTCTTCTTCATGCTTATACCTAAGATAAGAGACAGAGGACTAAAGCCTGCAGTTCATGCATCTATTTTAGAAGTTTTTCAGCCTGTCCATATTCCAAAGGCATTTTCAGTCATGCCATATGAAGGTTCTCCCAGTGACTCATGCCACATCTGTCTTCCTAACCCTACTGTCTAACCCTGTGCAAAGGGATCCAAAACCCCAAAGGCTTAATAGAAGGTGACTGGACAGAATGTAACTAGAGTAAAACCATAGCTAACAGAGTGTAACAGATTTTCTAGGTCAGTTTTTGTGCCACAGTATGGTAAAGACAAAGATAAATGTTGTTGTGCCCATACCAAGGATAAATATGGAATTATATCTATGTGGATGTATGTATCATAGATATTTCATACTGATAAACCTCATGCTATGACAAATTATATGGTTATGATTTAAGGATGACCTAAATTCATCTCTGTGATTCTTTTCTAGATCTAATGTAATAAAAAGGGCTCATATTTTTATTTTTAAAATATTGCAGTTAGAGGATKAAAAGAATCCATAGAAAATCTTGCATTTGCACAACCAATTTTTGTAAATACTCAGCTTGCTGAAAGGGGAGCTGCCACCATTACACAGGAGTGCTTGGATCAATGCATCACTTACAATTCAGGTGTTGGTGAAGCAGTTTCATCCACACATCCCAGTGAGATTGTGAAGTAGCTCCAAATGAGTCAGTGAACCACCTACATTAACTACCAGGGGAGCAGTCTATGGGAGAAATACTTATGAAAGCTTTTGAAYTATCTATCCTTCCTAGTACCTTCTGTGAGCATAAAGCAGAGTAAATGTCACATTTTGTCCCCTGTGACTGCAAAGTGCTTCTAAAGATAGGAATTCATTTAGTACAGCACATGCATTTAACATTATAAAGTTGTATTTTATTCCTTCAGATGTAGTAAACCTGTATTAAAATCACATCCCTGCAAAAGACATGCTGAAGTAGATGTGATAAAACCTGATTGTGGATGACAGGAGACATTGTATTTGCTTATTTATTTTGTTTTATAATTTGTAGGTTACTTACAGTCCAAACTAAAATAACAAATCCAGATTTCAGCTCAGATACCTTGAAACAGATCATAAACATCATATTTTCGCACTCTGCTGAGGCATTGCCAAATCCTACATCTTGACTGGACTTCCAGGAGGCCCTCTGGTCCTTTCCTCATGCCCCAAAGCAGGAGCAAGCTATACCCTGTGTCATTCCTGACAGATGTTTGTCTCTTACTCTTAAAAACCCCAAGTGACAGCAACTCTACAACACCCCAGGGTCTCTGTTCTCATGTTATTCTACATTTGCCTGTGGAATTTTTCCGAAATGTCTGATCCAAGTGTCCTTTGCCACAGTTTAAAACCATTATTTCTTATTGTACCCTCTATGGAGAGAGAGAATAGCTTAATAACTCTGTTTTTCCTTTCAAATGTCCTTCAAATATCCAAAATTAGTTATCATACTCCTCTGCTGTCATCATGGTCTCCTCAGGAAAGGCATTGTTATTTAGCATCATTGCAAAATGAGGAAAAAATATTTTCTGGTAATATTTATGTAATTATTGTCAAGGGAATAGTCTCTCTACTGAATCAGTTTTCATTGGTATTTGCAATGGGATTATGTGAGGAGAAATGATAAAAATGTTTAATTTTGTAATTCTGTGGAGATAAAATAAATAAAATAGTCTGAGGGGAATAATTTCAAGAGGGGGAACCTTTTAATTAATTTTTTGGGCTGCAGCTGGCTGAGAGTTTCTCYTCCAGTTAAACAGTACTCCTTGTGCTCCTTGTTTAACAGAATGGGAAGGGGTCAAAATAAAATGTAAGGGTGGTGTTTTACATGTGAGTGTTGGGGCACGTGCATGTGAGTGTATAGTGGGGAATGTTCTGGGAATGTTTCTGAGGATGTTTGCAGCCCTGTGTGTGYAGTCATGTCAGCTCCTTGTGTCCCTGGGAAACAACAGCCCAGGGATGGAACATCTACAAGGACAATATTGGTTTCTACTAATTATTTGGCATCTGAAGTGACTTCTTGGCTTTCTTGCAGTCAAATTTCCATTCATTTTGTCTTACCTGGGAATCTTTCAGCTGCCTCTTGGGATCTCAGGTCTTTCCTCCAGGACTGCACTATCCACAGTAGCTTTGGGAACTTGCACATATTTGCCCTGTTCTGTGCTGCCTTCACGGGACTCTTTTTGCTCCACCATGTTACAGCTTTGACTATAATGCAGCACTCCAAGGTGAAACCTGAAAAAAATTTTGCCTCACAATTTTCTTACTTTTCTTCTCACTCTGTATTTTAAGAGGAGTGYATTATGGTCACATCACGTGCCCTCATGATGATGGGTGTGGGATGTCAAAAGACTTCTTTCTGCTGAAGACTTCTTTTCTGTTATGAAGCATCTGTGAGTTCAYATTGTCTACAAATATCAAGTCTTTTCTTAGCTTTTATCCTTATATTTCCAAGATGTCTTGCAAGTTCCTTTCAAGATCTCTCTTGATATTTACATTTTTGAGCTAATTCTTCACATTTCTTGAAATGTAGAGTGAGTTAAAGAGCCAGCTTCTCTGCCAGTGGAGTCAATGAGTCATAACAGCCTTACCTTATTTAATCTATAATTGTTATTACTTAATGATCTTGAAAGTAGCAAAATTAAAAAGGTAATAAAGTAAGCAGCATGCAGAGATCAAACTCAGATGCTCAATAAAGGGTTTTCAGCAACATGACATTACAGATTGTAATGATTCATATAATTCTTTCTATACAAGAAAGTACCATAGCACGTTTGGCATTTAAAGCAATTTTTGGAAGAAATTTTACATACGACTAATTTTGCACAGAAAAGCCCAAACTTAATTTGAAAGTAGGAACATGGCTTGCTGAGATTTTAGAGGGATAATATCATATAGAATTAAACAACAGAATGATACTTTAGATACTTGTTTCCCCTATGAGGTCTATGAAGAATGCCAAAAACCTGCAAACTGCAGCTACCCGCAAGAAATGTTGYGAGAGATGCAGCCCTTCATGGCCTCTGACATTTCATCTCTCAACAACTGCAGATATTTTGGCAAAAACTGCACTTCCTCAAACAAATAATAAAAGACATAAACCAGTGTTACCCAGAATCTGAAGCCATCCAAAGGGATCTGGACAGGCTTGAGAGGCAGACCCATGCGAAGCTCACAGTTCAACACTGCCAAGTGCAAGGGTTGGGGCAATCCAGAGCACAGGCTGGGAAGAGAATGGACTGAGAGCAACCCTGAGGAGAAAGATTTGTGTGTATGGTGGATGAGCAGCTCAATATGTTTGGCAAGGTGTGCTCACAGCCCAGAAAACTGACCCCRTCCTGGGCTGCATCCAAAGCTGCCATCCAGGGGAGATGGGTCTGCCCCTCTGCTCTGTCTTCATGAGATCCCACTGGAAGGACTGCACCCAACTGGGGACCCCAACACAGGAAAGACAGGGGCCTCTTGGAGCAAKTCCATAAAGAGCCATGGAGATGGTAAGAGGGCTGGAACACCTTTCCTGTGTAGATGGGATGAGAGAGTTGAGGCTGCTCTGCCTGGAGAAGGGAAGGCTCTGGGAGAAGTTGTAGCAATCTTCACCTATAAAGGATGCCTACAGGRWGGCTGGAGAGAGRCTTTTTACAAGGGTAAKCAGTGACAGGACAAGAGGGAAGGGCTATAAGCTGAAAGAGGGCAGGTTTAGATTAGACATATGGAAGAAGTTTTTTACTTTGAGGGTGGTAAGACACTGGAACAGGTTGCCCAGAGAAGCTGTGGATGCCCCATTCCTGGAAGTGTTCAAGTCCTGGCTCAATGTGGCTCTGARCAACCTGGCCCAGTGGAAGATTCCCTGCCCATGAMARAGGKGTTGGAACTCTTTGATCTCTAGAGTCCCTTCCAGCCCAAACCATTCTGTGATTATCATGTATTAACTTCTAATCTTAGCAAGCTTTTTGCATTTGCCCATTCTTTTCTCATGGAAAGTTGTTGCAGCATTGAAGGCACCATTCAGGGGCCACTCGAGTGGAACAAAGCTTGAACTGTATAATGATCTATTTTCTCAATTCTCAGTTTGCTCCAGTAGTCAGGTGTTTAAAGCCACTTTCCACTGAGAGTTCTGTGTCCCAGGGCAATACGCAGCTCAAGGAGTACTGCATTTTCAGAACATTGCGTGGTTCTTAGAGACCACCTCATTGTCTTTATGTCTCACCACCCTCACATGTAAAATTATTTATCATACACTTTTCACCTATTGCTCAGAATCCAAGTGGTCACAGAAACTATATTTCCAAAAGTCCCTGATAACTGCTTTTGATTGTGTTGGTTTCTGTAAGAGTATAAAATAGTATCCTAACAAGATTTTATGGCTAATCTTGCATGGTAATTATGAAGTTTATTTACCTCACTACAGTATGTTTGAAATTGTATTTAAAGATTCATGTGGTGTTTATTTAGTTCCAGTAACAATTTCATTTTCCACACAGCAGCAAGTCAAACTCATAAAAATCAGACTCATTTTCAAGTGTTGTCAGTGCACCAAATAAAATTTAYGAACTTGAAAGCATGTTTATAGTCTGAATGTTTCTTTTTTCTCTTARCCTAACCAAATAAAAACACTTTAACTAATATATATGTAGTGCTCTGCTTAAAAAATGTCTCAAAGACCTTSCTCGAGCCCCATCTATTTTGATGAGGACCAAAAGAGATAATGGTTTGTCAGCAGATTTTTATTTGATTGTCTTTGCAAGAGGCAAATATTTGAAAMAGGAAAGTCAACGTTTTAGTGCTCTTATTTGCCCATTAGGCTGGCACAAGTCTGGGCCTTGAGTTTGTGTCCTCATCAGCAGCCAGTGTATTTTTCTGCCAGAAGTGTTGTATTTTATGGCAGCAGCCTAAGAAAAGCAAGCAGTTCATTAGCCCACACTAAAATGGAAAGCCATTRCTATCAGCCTTTAAGATTCATTTGAGATCAGCTGAAGTTCAAACATATATCTRAAAAACAATATTAAAAGCAAACTATTGCACTGGTCTATAAAGTCCCATGACTCYTGATTTTTTCTGGTCTCCTGCTACAGTTTTTTGGATCCTGAAATCAGAGACTAAAGAGTGAGTGTTGCTTACAGAACACAACTGCTTTCTGCCCAAAGGAGCAAAATAAAGAAATAACTGAATATACATAAAAATTTTTATTTTTGTTGGATGTAGAGGTCCAAACTGATAATGTAGAGGTCTAAATTATCAAACAGAAAGAAAAAGGAAACAATGATGTATTTAGCTATGTTGTTAGGTGACTTAAAGTATCTCATTTCCAGACTTCCTTGGAATAAAGCACTTTACAGACTCTGCGGGTCAAATATCTGAAAGCAGATCCAGAACTTTTCTGTATTATAATGTATATGTGTGGTACTTATGTATATTGCCTGTTAACCAGCCAGAAAAGATTTTTTTTCTGTGATGAGCTTCACCATTGTTGCATGATGAGAATCATATTTGATTAAAATATCTTTTCTGAAGCATGCAGCATCTGTTACTTCTGCTCTCTGTCTCAAAATTCCCATGGAGTCTGCTGTAATTGTTCATCAGACCTCCCAAAGCTACATTTAATGTAAAATAGCTCCATTAAATATCACTCATCTATTGGAAATGAATCTAATATACAATCCATGTGCAATGCATGGCTGATTCTAAAGTAATAACTCCTTCCATGTCCAACAATAAGCCTTACTGTAATTATTTTCTTTATATAATACACTGAATTTGACAATATATTATACTCATGCAACTCATGTTCATGTTAGCAGTAAAAAAAAAAAAAAAAAAAAAAGGAAACAAAAACCCAAATCTGAATTCATGCAGATAACTGCTCATTGTAAAGGGCAGATGCCTGGAAATGAGAAGAGCCAGACTTTATTTCAGGTCAGCCTCTGAATTTTTTATGGTCTTAAGCTACTCATTAATATCTATGCCATAATTTTACAATATGTAAGAGAGGGATAATGACATCTGATGACTCTGTTAAAATGTCCTGTGTTTTTATTTCACTGGAAATATTATTGCTGCAGTTCTTGAATGAGTAAACCTATCCCATGGGACTGGGGGGGGGGAGTTTCAAAGAACACAAAACATGAATGAGAAAATTTTAAAGGAGTCCTAGACAGAAGGTAAGTTAAATCTTCAAATCCTCCTGGGACATATCAGGCATGGGAATTGGAAACACAAAATGTCCACAAAAGGCACACGTCAATGTGATACAGCTATTTTCTCACAAAGATCTGTAAATGAAGAGGACATTACACCATTTTGAATGCCAGATCATTTCTAGAGGATTTTATGGTTACTTGGCTCCTGAGTTTCACTGACCCAAGTGAGCTACAACTTACTGTACATAACAGGCACCATCCCATAGAAGGATCTTATTAAAAAATAAATAAATACAGAGACCACTTGTCCCACCCCTCTAAAGTAAAAATAAMATTTTAAAAACAGAAAGTTACAAGAAAAATGGAATAATGACATTTCAAATATCATGTTATAAAAGTTTAAATGTAGTTGGAAGCAATTCAGCAGCATACCTCAGCACTGGACCTGTAGTGTCATATCTAGGACATGAAGAATCTGARCAAAATTAGTTCCTGGTAATACTGGTAGTTTTTAAACTTCTTTTCATTCACTTTCCTACTCATATCTACAAAAGGTAAAAGGAAATAGAGAATTATGCCTGAAAATTATATTTTTTCTTACTAATCACTAGGCTTCTATCCAGTTCATGTTTCCACAATTCTAGAAAAATCAAGGCAGTGGAATGCAGTGACATAAGAAGTGATGGAGCTTCTTTATGGCACATGTATAAGACCAAATAGTCCAACTATGAACACACTATAAAGACTCCCCAAAAGTCTTTATTTACATAAAAAAAATTATTTTTAAGTTTATATCTGATACTGGATCTGCCAAGAGAGTGCTGGATACCCTTAAGAGTTTCAWTTTGTTCTTTCATTTGTAATTTTTAAGATGCTGGCTAACAATATGTTTATCCAGAGGAGAAAATATTTGATGGTTTTATGTAGTAAACAATATGGACAGTAAATACTGCGTAAAGCGTACAGATATTTTAGTTAAGCAAAAGACTATATTTGATTTTCATTTTCTGCTCAGAAATTGTACATGTACATAGCCTGCCAGCCAGGATCATGGGGTAAATAATTCCAAATATTAGCAATTCAAATAAAGCAGACGGTTTTTTACTATTTTTAAAATCTCCAACTTCCCTGAGAAAACTGCAGAATTTTCTATCCTCCCAGCTATGTATAGGTAATAATATAATACTAATAATACTGTATAGGAAAGAATAAAGTCTTTTATTCTTTCCACTTCATGTTTGGGTTTCCCATCATTTTGAGAAACATCTGCGTTAGTGGCTTTAAAAACTTGTTTTTATAAAATTGTCTCTTTATTCTGTTTTCGCATTCTTAATATTATCAAAAGCAAGGAAATCATAGAAAATATCTTTATCCTTAAGGCCAGAACACTTATAAAACTGATGTGTATCAAAACCTTTGAGACTGTTCTCATTTATTTCAGCAGACTCTGTTTAAAGCACTGCACCCAGAAGGATCTGTGTATCTCTGAGTGACAATCCTTGTCACAACAAGGTTACAGCAGATAACTGACTGCAATTCGCATTTGCAATGAGTAAGAGAGGGAAGATTAGTCATTCTGACTTTTTCCATCCATCTTTACAGAAGATACTAACAGCAAGGTTATCATGAACATACAAAACCCACGTACATTATTGCAGCTGCAAAAATTAATATCAGTATTAAATTCCCTTACATTTCCACGAGATAATCAGTCTCAATAAAATAATCTTCATGTAACTACATTGTAGGAMAGGACATTTTTTCAATAGTTAATTGAAATTTAATTCTTAATTGTGATGAGAATATTTTGTAAGTAATTTCATGGAAAACAAGCTGGTTTTGAGTGGGGGAATTAATGGAGCTGCGTTTTCCAACAGATTGGTGACTTGTCACTTTCCACTCATTTAAAGGAAATAAATATCTCAGGTCACCTTCTGATAGCTGTTTTCACCTTTTCTAAACTTCATCCCAGGATCCTCTGCTTCCTCTCCTATTCCTTATTTATCTTTCCCTGAGCTCTGCTGAGATTGGGTTAGAATTATTCACAGTGGGCAGGCAGAAGGCTCTTAATCAGCTGGTTGATATCTGAATGGAAAGGACTTTTTTTTTTTTATTTCCTGTCTCTCAGGTTATCAGGAAAAAAATCCTGATGCGACCTCACCCCTTTTGTCAGATTTGACTGAAAATGGCTAATATATACTAAAAAAAAATTATAGAAGGACAGACATATGATCCCAGACAGTGAAAAGAAATTCTCCCAATCCCTCTTTCCATCCCAAACTCAGAAARTGAATGTCAGTCCCAGAACTGGTCTCTGTGCTGGCTCACATTGACATAGATCAGTGGAACAGACACCGTGCCAGTCAAACTGAGCTGCTGCAAAGTCAGTGCCCTGCAGCATAGATCTATTTTACCAGTGTTCAACAGCTGCATGCACGCTGCTCTGTCTCCAAAGCTAAGCTTGGAAAATTGGAATTGTACTGGAACACAGGGAGTATTTTTTCTTTAAAACTGTATGAAGAACAGTGTAGGCAACTAGAAAAWCTAATCTACCTGAGAGGTGAAAGTTTCTGACCGAATGTGTTTTACTGCAGATTTTGAAAAATAATTTTGGCAATTATTTCCTTTCTCTCCTGGAGGCGGAAGGAAAGCTCAGGATAAGCATGCAGGGAGAAGGACCAATCTTCTCATCACAGCTGGCAAGCAGAGATGCTGTAATTGCCCTGAATAATCTTACCTGGAATGCCGACACACTGCCCATAGACCCTGGGAACCATTTAAGCCCAGGACTGCTGCACGTCCCCTTCCTGATACCTGTTGAAGGTGTGCTTAGCTTTGGCTCTCTCTGCCTCTTCCCTGGATGGATTTTATGCCTGCCATGTCCCTTTTTCCYGTGTGTTGCTCCTGGCCTGAGATTGTCCATGGACTTGTCTTTTGGTGTCCAACTTGGATGCTGCATGCCCTGCYGGGTGAAAATCCAGCCCATGCCAAAGTTGTCCTCAGTGCCCATGGAGCAGCCGCGATCCCTGGCACAGAAACCCCCCTGTGTGTGCTCAGCAGGTGTTACACAAGGGGCAGAGAATATTAACATCTTTATGGAAGATTTTACCCTCACAGCTTTGAAGCAGTCCTAGCAGAAATTCTTTTCTGTTTGACTTTTTCCTGTAAAAAAATCAAATCCTTTCATTTCAAGGCACTGGTTTCCAAGTAGGTTATTTTGGAGGGGTGTTTTTGTGGGAAGCTTTAAAAAATGGTGGCTGTATACAATGCTAAAGCAGCAGCTATAAAAATATGTGTGGAATTTTTCACTTCCAAAGATGATAAAGAACTTTACAAGTTCTGACAATTTTATGCAAACGAGTCTCCTACCCCTTTCCAATTGCCGGGGTAATTTTCCAACACAACTGCTTAAAATAAGTGTAATGCCAACTTCACCAGCTGTACCTAGGCTTTCTCAACGCCTATTTTGCAGCTGTCACTAACTTGTGTCGGTGTTGTTTTCATCAGTAATGTAGCAAAGCAAGGTTTTCAGGGAATGGCTTGCAGAGTGAAACAAACACTTATTCTTTTTGTATCTACCAGATGTTAAGAAGCTTTCTCATTATCCTAGAAAGAGTCATACAATCTAAAAATCAACCAGTGTTTTTATGCATCTTTGTATTGATCAGGCGCATTGTACTCTCTTTCAGCAAACCAGACTTCTGTGGAATTAATTTATTGAACTGTCTGCAAATCAATAAGTTTTTCTGTCTCGTGGCCTGTAGAAACATTAAAGTGTCTAATTTCAGAGCAGACAGCAACTTCACAGACCTCAGTTAGACTCAGTCAAGCAGATGGTGTTCCCCAAGGCAAGGTATTGGGGCCAGTGCTGTTTAGTGTCTTTATTRAGCATTGGGATGAGGGGATGGAGTTCCCCCTCAGTCAGTTTGGAGGTGAGCAGTTGAGTAGGAGTGTYGATGTGCTGGAGGGCAGCAAAGCTCCACGGAGGGATTTGGCCAGGCTGCACTGAGGGGTCCTGGCCAGTTGTTGAGGCTCAATCAGGTGAAGTGCCAGGTCTTCCCTTAGGTGACAACAACCCCGTGCAGTGCCCCAGGCTGGGGGAGAGTGCCTGCAAAGCTGCCCAGTGGAAAAGGACCTGGGGGTGCTGGTGACAGTGGCTGAGCATGAGCCAGCTGTGCCCGGGTGGCCAAGGAAGCCAATGGAATCCTGGCCTGGATCAGCAATGGTGTGGCCAGCAGGACCAGGGCAGTGACTGTCCCTATGTACTCAGCACTGGTGAGGCTGCACCTCAAATCCTGTTCAGTTTTGGGCCCCTCACTACAAGAAGGACATTGAGTGGCTGGAGCATGTCCAGAGAAGGGCAACAGAGCTGGTGAAAGGTCTGGAACACATGCTTTGGAAGTGGCTGAGGGAGCTTGGGGGTGTTTAGATTTTTCCTGAAGTATGGAACTAGCCCAGGAAAATGGAAAGGCAGGTCCCATGTGGGCTCATGTCACCCCCAGTAGTTRGAAGATCCTTATGTCCATGTCTAAGCTTTATCCACATACTCTCCCAGATCMGGTCATGAAACTGTTCTCCAGAATTGGCTTGATTTGGTTTTCTCTTTTGAGGCTTCAAATTACAAAATATTGAAATTTAATCCTTCAAAAAGATTAATTTGAACAAAACCATGGACCTTTGGATGGGGATGGATGAATTTTACTCCCCATGCAATTACAGTACAAATAAGATGCAGAGCTCTTCCAAGTCAGAAAGTCATCTTTGGGCTGAGATCAAGCCGAGAATAACTTTGGAGAAAGCAAAGGACAAACTGAAACCACAGGCTATGCTGAGAAATTATTTTAGTTAGCACGTTCTGTTACATGGTGTGTGCTKTTAAAGACACTGATATATAAAGTGTCACTTTTGAGACACTTGGGAGGTGCAGATGGAGACGAACATTTCACAAAGGCCATAAATCATATTTTTCATCATATTTTGCTTATGTATTTTATTCTCTAGATATACTCATACACAGCAGTGTAAGGTAAATGATAAAATTTCAATTTTATGCCAAAATAGCCATCCCTAGATATTCACTGGTGAATCCATATTAGTAATTGTAATAGAATTGGGAGAGTAATTGTGAGCAGAGCTTTTGCTATTTAAAAGAATGGACATGCACAATTTGACTACCAACATGGCTCAAGAGGCATTCTGCTTCAAATAAATCATAAAAATAGTAATAAGATTTGTACAGTGTGCACTGCTTTGCACTGAAAAATATTGAAGTAAATTTTCTAAAGAAATGTTAGATATCATCTTGTGTAAGTGTCCATTGCACAAAACTCTTCAAATTAATTCATCAGATTCCCATGCAGAACAGCAATTTTAAAAAAAAATGTTAAGAAAGGTACCTAGATCATGACTTCAAAGCAGTACAGAGTACTGCTTCTGTAGGGGGTAGAAAATACTTTATTAACCAAAACTAGGCAAATTCACTGCTGCGAGTGTAGCAGAAAATGTAGGAGATAATGAGAATCCTGTTGGAGAACTGGTTAAACCTCCCCAGCTCTCTGACTCAACCAGGCAGCAATTAGGAAGCGTAGCAAAGAGGATATGGAAATTGTGCACTCTCGTCTGCTGAAGTGGTAATCATATTCCAGCTGGGTACAGATGAAGTGCAGAGTCATGTTTCAAGTTCCAAGGGGAAAAGAAAATAGTTTAAAACAGTTTCTTAGTTTTCTTGTAACATTTGCTTTTGTCATAGCTTTCTGCTAGTCTTTTATACCTCATTCTTAGTTGGTCCATGCATTATATATGAAGCCWGGGTGTTTACCAGGAGTCTTTGGATTCCAGAGGGCAATGGTGCCTAAATGTGAAGTGAATACTTTAGGCTGTTTTTTCAGTGGGGCGCTCTCTTGAGGACTCTGTCAAGATAAAACTGGAGTACAGCTCCCACCACTACCATGCCATAGGAAATTCACTCCAAAGGACAYACATTCTCCAAAGAATTCAACCCAAAAACACAGCAAGAATATTTCCCTTTCAGCAGCAGCCACTAAGAAATATCTCACTGGCATATCTGCAAAAAAATACTCATAGATTTGGGCTTAGAATCAAGTTTGGCTTTTAGAATAGGCTGGCATATTTTTCCCATGTGGTGTTCAACTCTGATATATGCTGTGTTTTATATTAACTTGGATCAATGAAAGATATATTTCAGGAAACATCATTCAAGAGGTGGAGTCATTTGCCTGGAAGGAGACCAATCTTCACAAAAGAAGACCTTTATCTTTCTACATTTTAACTGGTGGGTGCTGACACAACATTTTGTGTGAACAGCCCACATATTACTTTTCCTCTTGGTTCTTGGAAGTTCTAATAATGAAGTCTACACGAGGGCTGTCTCATAATTACAGCTGTCACCRCAGTTTTCCCAATTCCCTGGATATTTTAGATCATAATCGGCAAAGCTAAAGAAGTCTTAAAGGCTCAAAGTTCCTGAAGTGAAAGCGCTTAGTACCTACCAAATATCAGGGTTTTTGAAGTAAAAAACAAGCTCTTCTCTGGCTAAAGGCAACAAAATAACTGAAACATAGAAGAACACATTAGATTTCTGTGGTTGAGCACTAACAAAAGTGTGACAAACAGCTGATACATACAGTTAAAAAATTTTATTTTTTTTTTTTAAATCATATCCCTTAGCAAATTAAACTCTTTTRTATAGAAGTCCTGGAAATTTTCACTCAGAAATTTGACTCAGATATTTTATAAATTCTTAATATAAATATTTATGTTTCAGATTAAAATAGTTGGTTAATCATTACTACTATTAGCTATTTTATGTTGTCAGTGAGATAAATTTATAGCAAATAAAAATTAAAAACATCTGCCCCAGATCTTAGTTCTGACTGAGAGCTAAAATGTGGATAGACACAAGTGATTGGGAAGAGTATTCTATGGTGCAATTTGTTTTTTTTAGTGGACATGGTATTCTTGTTTATTACATATTTATATCAAAATATAAATAATCTTTATATYAGGAAAGTATCCCCTCTGCGGTGACTTTTACCTAAGTGCCTTTGCTTAGACCAGCCTGAACATTGCTGCCTGTAACTTTTAACCTCTGTTCTTGGATATCTACTCAAAAAAAAAATCACTCAGAGCTGAGAGGATGATTTATGCCCACCTTCATATTATTCTAACATGTAACATGTTTTCATCAGACAAGCAACATCAGGCAAATCTTTGATGCCCTATGGGTTTAGACAAGTTTCAGTGAAACATTGCCCTAGCCCTACAATTTCTGTATGATCATAGGGCAGAATGTTTAGGTATTGATAGATAGGGAAAGTTATGTGCTTAGAATAGACACTGCAATAAATCTGCAATAAACACATCCTGTGGCCATTTAATTAATTTTCCAGTATTTAGGAAYAGTTTGAGCAGCCTGTGATTAAAAGGGGAAAGAGGTAAGGCTGGCAATAAAATGCAATAACATTTAACAGCTTAATCTTGTACTTTCTAAAGATAATTGCAAAGCTTATATTTTATGTACAGCTTTTTTTGAGTCATAGGAAACAACAGAAATGTTCTTCAGATATTTTAGTAATTGTCAGATCTCTAGTAAGGTCAACATGTAGTAGTCAGCAGACATAATTTTCCCATGTTAAAGGGATGCAAGAGTCCTTTAAAGATTATAATTGTTAGGTTATGTTTTATTCTTTTTAAGCATTGCTGAAAGTACTTTAAAGTTTTAGTCTTAACTACTTCAGGCCCACCACATCATTTTATATTATGCTCCTTTCTCATTTGATTCATCATTTTTGTGGTTTTTTTTTAAGAAAGCATACTGTGGTTTGAGTATACAAATCCTTTAATATATGCAAAAATTATAGACAGGGAAGATTTTAATGTTTTAACTCAATACAGTTCTAGCTGTGTTYATTTGAAAAGCAGATTTCAGGGACTACCAGGAAGCTCCAAACTCCTTAATGAAACATGATCATATTGGATTTTATGTCGTGCTTGTATATTGATGAGAGAAATATTACCATCTGAAGAAAGATCAGTTGATGCACACACATTTTATTACTAACAGAAAAATATTGATGTAGTTATTTATACTTGGACAGATTTCATGAAGAAACCAAGACAAGTTGTGACTTGGGATTTGTGTTAGTTATATTTATGCAATTCACTCCCAGAATTTATTTATGCACAAAATTACAAAAGGAGGGAAATATGAGCTGAATAGACATACTTGACATTACTGTGGAGCAAAAGCACAAATATATTATTCACTTCTGTCTATGGCTATTTATGCACAAACWATCACTTTTGGTTCATCGTGTCTTTTAACAAACCATACTTTCATTCTTTCTTGTTCACTTTGCTGAATTAAAAATAATTCTTATTTATATAAGCTAAACTGAAAATGTTTTAAATAATTAAAGTAATAAACATCATTCAGAGGCTACCTGAAAAAAAATATAGATGAAATGTTGCTTCCAATGCAGGAAGAAACCTAATGAGAGATATGGCTGTTCCTTCGTCACTACCATGCCACCAAATCTGCACTGCAAGCTTTGTAAAAATACTTTCATCTATAATTTGCTTACCACTGTTYGAACTGAGATTTTTACTGCACTTTCCTTGTCCAACACTACTAGATGAGGCATTTTATATTCTGTTTCACTTTGTTGCTAGGCTTCCACTAATRAAAAGTAGAAGACTCCCTGAAGTACAGCACTTAAGAAGCATAGTTTTAAAAAACTTTCCCGGTCTTGTGGAAGGTGTAAAAATGTCAATTAATTTCTTATTCCTTTGAAGGCAAAGTGCTATTCCTCACAAGTAAACAAATAAAATMATTTACTTGTCTGAAATGGTTGACAATATTAATTATTGCTTTAGTACCGAGCTGAGGAAGCACATGACTGAGCATCCCTGAAAAAGGAGGTAGTGTTGCAGAGTAGCTWTGGCTGCAGGAGCTCTTTTGGTTTTAAGCCAACAGTTTTAGGAAAAYGTTCTTCCAATTTCTAGGGAAAAATCAGCATAGATCATATTGAACTGAAATGTACAGTATATACAAAAAATAGTGTCAGGGACTGAGGCATTGACAGTGTCAACATTTTTTTCCTTCAGATCACAGGCGTGAATGTGACAGAAGTGGCTTGCCAGGTGTTGTGTTTTCCCAGMCTTTAGAGAACAGATGGGTGCAGCATTAAGTATCCATATTTTACAATATTTAAAGCTAAAGGAGTAAAGGTGCATGAAAAAGGAACCAGCTTTTSCATCTCTTCCCACTTAGACACAGATCTTCCAGTTTGATACACAGTGGGAGGTGAGAAAGGTAACATTTGCAATGTAGCTGCTTGCACAGCTGGATTCTGTGGGGACCTCTTCACAGCTGCCAATCCTGTCTTTCCTTATTAACAACTACTTTTGTCTGAAAATACTTCCTTTTTCTCTTTTCTTTTTTTTTTTTTTTAATTTTTWTTTTTAATWGAGAAGCAAGTGGWCYCTTRGGGAGAGAAAAGGCTGAGAGGACCACAAAAAGTTAGGAGACTTCTCTCTGAGCACTGCCCCAGCCCAGTTCAATCCTTTAACAGATGGGCTGAGGGGGCCCATCAAGTATACTGAAATATCCGTGTTTTGACAAGAATTTGCATCTAAGACAAGTTATGAGAAGCAAGGAGCCAGAAGTTTAAGTTGAGGCATAGCTGAGATATCATTGGGAAGGCATTTGTGAGGGGCACGACTAACAGACTAAAAGCAGACTAAAAGCAGTGGTGATGGCAGCTTGGCATTGCAGTGGACCACTTCAAACCATCAGTAAAACAGTTGTTCGACCTTGTAAGCACAGAAGTGCAAATGAAGAACAAGAAAATTGAGTGTGTGTGTGTGTGTGTGTGTGTGTGTGTGTGGCTCAGGATGTAGTGGGAAGATACGCTGCTATTTGCAGACAGAAGACTCAACTTTTAATCTGCCTGAGCTGCAGTAAAGAAYCCACATTGGGCAAAGATATGTGATAAAGGGTTTTTTGTTAAATTGGAAAGATTAGTGGGTGCTGTRGTGAAGATCAAAGGGCTTTTCTCTCCTTTTGCTTTAATACAGGCGAAATGCATCAAAAATACATCAAAAAAGTGTGGCTGGTAGCATATGAAAAACAATCTCAAAGTGAACCACCCAAGARGGACAACAGAGCATTAATCCCTGTCAACACCCAGAGAGGTTTCAGCTATCATCACTCATAGAAAGATGTGTCTGCCTTCCTGGATTACAGAATTTTTTTAAGAAAAAAAAAAAGTAGGTGAACCCAGAGTAGCCATATTTTGTAACCAGTTTAGTGTAGTTAAGTGTGCTCAATTCTTGTGAATCCTGCAGAATAACCCATATGAAAAAATATATTTTTTCAGRTTTTTTGAAATGGCAGTTAAATGTAAGCCAAGGTATGTCCCTTTATCTAGTCCTAGAAAAGGAACATAATTTTTATTTATTATCTTACTTTGTATACATCTAAACTCTCTCTAGATTGCAAAATACATGCTAATAATTTAATTCATAAAGGGAAGAAAAAACCTGACAGAAATCAAGCAAGTCAGAATTCTAGGCTTTCACTTTCTTAATATTAAGATATTAAAACATAACACATACACACCAAATCAGTGTTTAGGGAAGCCCAAACACTACAGTACTGAATTGGCTTTAGCCTGTTGTCATAAAAAAAGGCAATAAAGAGTACTGTTGCAAAAATAAAATGTTAGAAATAGGTCTAAAATTTCTGTGATTGACTGCAAATTTCCCTCAAACTTGTACTGACATCTCATAAAAGTTTCACAAAGTTTCTTTTGAACTATGAACTAAGGCTTATTACTTTATTGAAGGTAACTAGTCAGGTTAAGTTTAGAACAGTCTAAGATGCATGTGCTAAAATAAATCATTTTTCAAGTCCAAGTTCAGTGTAACATCTCTTGATTACAACCGAAGTTGTTTCAGGAGTTTAGGTAAAGCCAGATTTGAGTGGACAGATTTACTTGCTTGCTTTAGGAAGAACGTTGCTGGTCGAGTTTAATCTTAAAACAATCGCCATTTCCAGTCAAGAGAAATCTTCAGTGAAATACCATTTACCATTTTTTCTAGGTGCAGGCCTAACTTTTGTGTCCTTTACGGTCTCAAGTCTGCAGTATTCTTAAAAAATTATGTGGAATTACTGCATGCTTGTATCTGCTGTTTGTATAGCTGAAGATTATATGGCATATTTTCCATATCTAATCAACACAGCTCACAACCCTGACACATCTGAAGCAAAAAGCAATGTTTCCATTGAACTGGTGTCACAGCAAATGCAGACTGGAGTGGACATTCACTGGTGGAAGTGCATTGAATGTCTATCTTGAGAACAACACAAAGCCCCAGCTGCAGCCACTGATTACATTATTGAGGAAAGTCTACTTGCATTCACTGATTCATTTAAACAAGATTTTTGCTATGTYGATCAAAGGAATCTTTCTTGGTTGAATTATTTTTGATAAATATTTTTACTGACACATTTAGCCTGTTTTTGCTTTTCCACAGATTTATTTGCAATAATTTTTCTTTAGTGCATATGAAATATATTAAGTAATTCAGGTAACGGTTTATGAAAATATATATTGCTTTATATTCTCTGCCATCCCAATTTGATTCAATGGTTTTTTATTTGGCACACTGGATAAACACAATTTAGTTTTAGCTGGTAGTTTCATTTCTATACCATTCTTGACTTCCTAGCCTTCCAAGAGCTTTTGAGCTTAACAGGAAGGTTTTTCAGTGCAAATCCTATTCCTCAGTTCCTGCAACAAAACCAAAAAATTTTCATGGAAACACTTGTAGAATATATTTGTTTATGCTGCAGTGCCACTGTTGRCTTCTTTTTGTTTCTCTGAAAGTTTTATCTAATTTTGTACTTCTGTCGTTCTGTACCTAGAGCACATTTCCCAGACTGTGCATTTTAGTTTGATGAATATCTGAACTTAGATGATTTCCATTCAATTACAAGAGACAGCCAGTTTTAGGCTTTCTTTAAACGAAAATGAAGAAGTAAAAAATAACTCAGTGTAACTTTGGAAGAAGGGAAGTTTACTCTGGTTGTGTGAGATTTGCTTAATACATTGTTTAGAAGATTCTGCTATCTTTCTTTGTAGATGTTCTTTTAAATTAATTTCTGCTAATAGAAAATAAATTGCAGGGCTGGAAAAGATGGTGTGCWCATTTTAATTAAAACATTAGGGATGGCTGAATAACTTAAAAGATTTTGAGGCTAAGAAACTTAACTCCCTTATACATGTAGAAGGAGAGATATGAGAGATATCCAAGTAACATTTCACATGAAATCCCAAGTGCCTACTTAAGCTCTGAACATTAACAAACATATATTTGYAACACCTGTATGTTTTCCAAGTAATGAGTCCTACTTTTATAGTTTAATCTCTCATTTTTAATCCCCCTTATTTTTTCCTGAGTGCTGTTGTTAAGTTCCTAACATAATGAACAACTTTATCTTTGAGAAAAACAGGATGGCACTTCATCCATTTCATCATTTCATTGTGAATTTAATTTTGCATGGTGAATCCAAGAAAATAATATTTTCTGGTATAGTGTTCTCAGTGTATCTCCCTGCTCTGTGAGAACCAGATGTGTTTTGCCTAAATCAAAACACCCAAGTGGTCCCCAGAATAGATTCTGGGAGATGAAGAAAGTCCAGGCTGTCCTTGCAGAAGATCTCTTCCTCACTGCTGGTGGAATCTTGGGCATTGACCTGTTGTTTKGGGTTTTGTTTTGCTGTTAAATGATACTAACACCTCTGATGAGGCTTTYGAGCATGTTAGTGTTCAAGGAGTAAGTTTGTAGGTACTGATGGATTCCCACATGTGCATGAATGCATACACTGCAATCCAAGCCAAAGAAGTGCATTCATCACTGAGCAGCACTGAGCTCTTGTCAACAATTTTAGAGTGAAACAGCATCAAGCTGGGACTGTACTGGTCCTCTCAATGGAAGATGTGAAGCCCACTTGGCAATACTCATTATCYGATACATGAAAAACAGGAGATCATCATAATGAGGTTAAGGTCAGCCGGGGTTCCTCACAGACATGTTCTGAACAGGAATTCCACTGCCTGCTTTCAAATACAATTAGTAGTCACTTTGGTTTTACTGACACTTGACACTGGAAATCACAGACAGAATTCTGAATAAAAGGAATAAAGGGGTTTTTTTACTATTATTATTTTTAATTAATTTTTTTTTAATATAGAAAGGCAGCTATGAAATGTAGAGGGGAAAAAGTTTCATCCTGTAGTGGACTTGTAGATAAAAAGTATTCAGGATATGCGATACAGAGCAGGGACCCAGAGCTAGGAATGCAGTCTCCCCACGGAGGAAAAAAAAAAAAAAAAAAAGGTGTGATTTTTATCCCTAGGAAATGCAGGGAATAGGAGTGTGTTGGTACCGAGATGCTGCAGGCAGTATTTTCAGGATTCAAGGCACAGGTGTGCTCCTGGGTCCACAGACACTCTGATGAGAGACATTTATCTTCTGTCTCAGAAATGGTGGCCCTTACTGCTGTGTTTACGTAAATTAGAAAAACAAATGTTTACACCTGGAATGCTATGTTCAATTTTATTATGTGGGTTTTTGTTTTTAATTTTGCTACCTATCTTTTTCTCCAAACTCTTTTAACTTTCTGTCCACCTTCCTTTCAGGAGGACATGTCAGCCACTAGCAAGTGTTCCAGTGCTGCTCTCTGCTTGCTTTGTATCTGCCTGGTAAAGTATATTCCTTCTTCCTGTGCAAAAGTACACTTTTAACAGGAKAGTACAGAAAATATCTCCATTATTCAATCTGCAGGTAGTTCTGGCTCTGGATGTTTCTTGTTGAAATGCTGATTCTTCTGATAGCTGCAGTCTAGAGACCAGGATGATCACTTGCATTTGATTTCAGGGATAATTCGCTGTACTATTAAATTTGATTGCATTGACCGTGCCTGGAAAATAATCTACTGAMAAAGCTATTTTCTGGAAATATTTGAATTACTAATTCATACAGATTAGAATTTTAAATATCTTTCTTTTCCCCCTTAGGATGATTAACTTTCTCAACTGTTTTTCGCACCTCATTCTAAAATGAGCAAGCTGTTTTTCTGTACAAATTGTGAAAACTCTACTTTTGATCACAATCGACAGATTGAAAATATACACTGTGCAACATAACTTGAGCAATGTGATTCTACCTGAATACTTAAACTTGTCCTTGAGGAATACTAAAGCTGAAAGCATACTGCCAAAGTAATCCCTGGTTTCTTAGAAGATACTTTCTACTTTATTTTTTAAATAATAGGCATTTAAAAATTTAATTATCTAGCAGTGTGTTTAAAATATTTTTTCCTTTTTCTTTTTAATCAAAGTTTTTATCTTGCTCTAGTGATAAGAAAGGTGCTATGCCAACAGAAATTACCTTCATTTGTCATATCCATAGTAAACGACTTGGATGATTTTGCAGGGCAACATAAGGTGRCTTAATATACAAATCCCAGTAAAAARTGTACAGTAATATTCATTGTTTTAAGGGCCAGTGATTGGCCTAAAAAAAGCTTTATTACAACTGGCCCAGCATCCACTGGAATTAATGAGTTTTATATCAACTTTAACAATGAATGAACTGTGTTTACCCAGTTTTGGAAACAAACGTCCTTCCTAGGATCACTGAGCTACATTCCTTTCCTCTGCATCCCATTCTGACATTGACCAAAGAAGACACTGAGGTATAATACCTAAAAAGTGGTGAATTATTAATTRTAGTGTTTTCCTATGAAGAAATCCACAGCTTCCTCAAAGAGATACTAATCCATGGACTTACACAGAACCTGGACCAATTAAGTTCCACTAAAAGCTGGTTTCACTAGTTCCACTAAAAGCAATGTTTTTCTCTAGCTTAAATGTGAGCTGATCCAGAGCCTAAAAGTATAAACTGTAAATGTTGTTCTCTGCATGTGATTGCTTCCAACTGTTCTTTTAACTAGCTCATGTCACACACAACAGCAGTAAAGTTAGTTTAACAGGCTGATTTCCATTTTCCAAGAGRGGATTAGAGAGTCTTTTTCAGCACTTTGGTTTTATAGCCAGTTTTAACACTGTGATCTTACACATTTGTGCCATGCACCTTGCTAGGGACAGGTATAGGAAAAGTAAAGGAGGATCAAGGTGTGCTGCAATTGGAAGCCCCAGTTAACAGCCTTGGAGTCAGATCCAAACCCATTTTCTCTGTCTCTGGATCTAGGTTAGAAAACTCTTATGGCACTTTCCACAACTGCTTCAGTTTTTATTATCAATTAAGCCCTGAGCTATCCTCAAACATGACTCTGTAAATCTTATTCACATAAATGAGAGAGTAATTTATATGAATTAACAATCCTTCAAAATAAGGTACAAGCAGCCTGGAGATGCTGATATCTGTTATCAAGGATTATTAGATGCATAAGTAACTTCAAGACATTCCTAAGTTTAAGTTTGTGTTTTTAAACAGACCTGAATAGTCTGTGATTTTTTTTTGTTTGTTTTAACAAAAAAAGCCTTGAGTGCTCTCCAGTGCATTTACATTATATTTGGCTGATGCAAAAGTGAAATACAGCTTCTCTGGAAGATTCAGTGACAGCGAGGAGGACATATGGTTACCAGGGAAATGGAGCATTCACTAGTCAGATACTTGGTTGACTTGTGTAATAAATAGCTCACTGAGCATATTAGTTGTGTCTGGAAAAAATAAATGATTAATCTTATAGCACGATTAAGAAAAATTCCAAATCTATTCCTGTCAATGATAAACTTTACATCAAATTTGTCAATATCCCCAAAACTGTTACAAAATTCAATAGCACAGAAGTCCCTTTGCAGCTCTTGATGCACTATTGGAAATCAATGACTGCTTCAATGAAGGTTTGTCTGTGTTTGTTAAAAAAAATTTTCAAGTATTCAAAGGATTAAAACACAAACAATAAATTTTAAAATATAATTATACACCCTTTTTTTTTTTTTAGTTTGGAAGTGCTCAGATATAACATAGATCCAAAGAAAATTCTGAGAGTTCAACAACTCCTGCTAGCCTTGTCTTATATGAGCTCTTTTTTTCCTCCCCCTTTCAAAAGTCACCCACCAAAGATCTCAGTTTACCAAAAATTTAATTAATTTTTATCTGCATATTTTGCCATTTGAGAAAAAACCAGATCTTTCCATTTGCGCTAAGGAATTTCTGATAGTTTTCAAGTTATATACCTGCAAGTTTTTTCATTGTAAAAAATCATCTTGTGATTATGTGTCTAACTCTGTGCCATATAAATAGCATGTATATATGATATCTTTCTGAAGAGACCTTTAATATACTGAAGGGAAGTTTCCTATTAAATTCGTAAACAGGGGAGAAATATTCAAGCATATTGATGAGTAGCAAAGCCAGAATGAAAAAATGGGGTTTTCTAAATGTCTACTTCCTTTTCACAAATAATCTTTAATCTTACCTCATAAAAAGATAGGCTTTAATGGCTAAAGTAATTGAGACAGGTTATGTGTTAAAAAGGAAATCTAAACTTTTATATAGGCCTTTCAATCAAATTCAGAGTTTATGAAGCATCCTACCAAGGTATAGCTAAAGTATCTATGATGATTTATGTTGATAACTCACGTAAAATTCCCATTAAAGCTTTCATTTAAATAGAGATTGAACTAAGAACATATTTATTCAGAGAACTCCTGTGTACTGAGTAGTTATGAAAAACACATGAATATCAATTTCCTCTGTAATGTTTTGTACCTATAGCTATTAAAGAATGCCTGGTGAACAATAAAGGACACAATCTAGCAATAAAGGACACAATATTATGTACCTGAATAGCAAGATTGGTCTTGAAGAACAATGAACTTTGGTGAACACATCTTTATAAAGAGAGTTCAGCTTCAATATATAATAATTCAGTGACTGAAGGTTAGCAGCTCAGATGGAGCAAGTATGCAGCGTAACAGCAAATAGACAATCATGAACTTCAAGGGCTTTTTTCACGAAAAAAAAGTCTTCAATATCAAAATTCACTGAGATTAATTTTGTTTCCAAATATATTATGCCCTGGGAGAGATTTCTTTCATTCTTTACAGAGTCTGAGGTGGATGTTGGTTGTACTTGCTGCACAAATGCCATACTAAATGGCTGATTTCACCAAAAAAAAAAAAAAAAAAAAAGAATATTTAAAAAAAAAAAAAAAAAAAAAAAGAAACCCAAAAACAATAAACCACCAAACAATGAAAAAAACAAACAAAAAAAAAACTCAACAGCCAAAAAAACTTATGATCCTTGATACTGAGCCAGAAAGCATTTTACAGCCAGTCCCTTATCTCAGAGGCCAGCCCTAACAATGGCTGTGTAGCCTGGAGCCACTTGTAGCCCTGTAGGTTGGGTCATAGGATGTGTCAGGTATTTGGCAGCTTGATCCTTGTACCTGATTTTTTCTTTTTATAACCTTCATATGGAAAAAGCTATATCATATGCCAAAGACCAGTGTTTCCAGGAGAGTAGGGGTTTCTTTGCTCCATTAGGACTCTAAAGCATGTCTCCTTTATATGGCTGAATTCAAATTAGTCAATCACATCCTCAGGTAGCTGAGACCACCACAAAGTGGACATATTTTTGGCACTAAACAGCCCTGGGTGCTCTGTTGAAGCCAGAAAAACCCAATTTGTGTTGATCCCAGAGCAAGAAGTTTAACAAAYATAACCTTTCAGACTAAAGAAGAGAGCCAAGCTCAAGTAACAGCAATAATCCTTCTCAGCTGCTGCTGCTTAAATTGTCAGGCATATTGAATTTGGTGACATTTTCTCAGCATTTCAGCTGAGATCTCTTTTTCAGTAAATGCCATTTATTACCCTGTTGAAACTTGAATGCTATTATCAGCAAAAGGAACCTCTCCTTTTCTGTCAGAGGTGAAGCTTTTTTCTCCTCATGTTATCAGCACAGGTTTCACAGAGCATCTTGCTCTGTGCAATGAGCAATTAATGATCCTTAATCATTCATTTCAAAGCCATGCATTWWAAAAAARMCMAWWAWTTTWARKYMMMMMWKGRATGTYCTGAGTRAATATTCTGAACCATACTTAAGTCTTCAAAAAGGACTAMAAGGATTTTCATAAGCTAAAATAATTATTTTCTTAGTAGTGCCAAGTTTGTATTCCCAGGGATAAAGAAGTTCTGATGATGAAGGTAGCATGCTAATGGAGTTTTTCTTCCAGCTACCACAGACAAAAGCCTGTGGTATATTAATTAGTTTGGAGATGCTATTTGGCAAGAAAGCTTCCAAAAGCTGTTGAAAATATAGGAAGAAAAGAAGTGAGCAATAACTTCTGATTTTCCAGTAATTCCCTGTTAACAAAGACATTTTTCAGAGTAACAGGTAAGTGCTGGTGGCAGAACCTCTTTGTGTCTCTTCAATTCCATGTCTTTATAAAGTAAAATGTAGACGTTGGTCCAAAACTTTTAGTGATGTATCTCAGGCCATATGTATCAGGCAGCACTTATATGGTGGCAATTCCCCTGTCAGTGTTGTTTTTCTTACTTGTCAGCCAAAGTGGCTTCTTGGCACTCAAATTTATTAAAACACTGACTAAAAACTTGAAGTGTTTCTTCACCTAAGCTCTACCATATCAACCAGCTATTTAATAACAGTGTATAGTTTTAAAAGGGAAGAATTTCAAGTGCAGTGTTGTTACAAACTGTTACAAACTGTTACAAATAAATTAGAAATTATTATAAATTACAAATAAATCAGCTGTTACAAATAAATTAGAAAATAAAAATTAAAATTGGGACCACAAAACACAACTGTACAGGTTCTTCCATTAATCCCCTATTAATAATAAAAAAAGGAAGAAAGCGACTTTATTTTCCATCCAGCACAAACCAAAGTCTATTGCTTTCTCTCTGCATTCACTGGTGTTTGATATTTTATCATTACCACAGCCAAATGCCTCCCTCCTACCCCATTACTCATCTCTCCTGTCATTAGTCAATGACATGCTGGGGAGCTACACCACAAGCAAGAGGAAAGATGTTAGGGAAAGAATCTCTCTTTTCTCCTCAATTCATGCATCTGCACACTTTGCTTAATTGCAAAGCACTCTTTGCTTAATTTTTATTTTTAGATAATCAGAATTTTTGGTGGTTGAAAAAGTTTAAATTAACACTTTTATTCTTTGATCCTGAATCTGCAAACATATCCATGTCTCATGCAGTGCAAAACTASAACAGGAACAAACATACATGAAGAATTTTAGACTTAGATACTTGTTTTCCAACAGTGTGTTTTCCTGTCTGATTGGATCATTTCTCATTACTCTTGTGACAGTGTTTCATTACAATTTGGTATGAGAAAATAAAAAGTTATGTAATTTCCATATGTCTTTACATTTGTATATTCCTGGTATTTGTATGCTAAAATACATTAATACMCTGCTGTTTGTAGTCAAAATTATCAGAAGACTGTTTTGGAACATGAGATTCCCTCATTAAGATATGGTGCTGTCTTAAAACAGATATAATTTATGGCAAGAATATGGCAATTAGAGKGTTAATGTGAATGAACCCATTTCATATAAGATTTAACTAACGGGAAGAAACTGAAAATACATTCAACACTGATATCAAAATGCTAGAARCATTAATATTCTAATTCCTTCTTTTAAGTTATAGATCTCCTGATACTTTAACAGGTAGGACCYTGTGTTGGGKGGCAAGGTTTGGTGGTGGGGGRCTACAGGGGTGGCTTYTGTGGGAGAGACCTTGGACAGGAACTGRGGAGGAGTGTGTGGAGTCCTGATGTTTGTGATGTCTCAGAGGGGATGGAGCTCACTGCTTTTTGTGTCAGCTGCCTCTGACTTCAGGGATCTTACCTGCTCATCTCAAAATCAGTGTACATAAATCCACATTGAGAATTCCTGTGCCATCTTCCTATTTCTCTGGTTTTGTTTTTTTTTCCTGCAATACAAGCAGCATCCATATCATATCAAGTGCTAGCCACATCTCCATGAAGTGGGTGCATTCTCGTTATGAGAATAAAATAGCTATAAATAATTGCAATCAAATATTTACTATCCTGATGATTACCAGCACCAGAACATGTCTGGCTAAGCCTGTACAGCAAATGAGTGAAATTGCTCTCATCAGTGTTGAAACACAGGCTGCTTTTTTTTTCTCCTCCTCATCTTCAGCAGCCACATAGAAAGAGCTAAAAGGGTTAACACCTAACATCTCATTTCCTTTGTGCAACAGAGAAACCATTTACCTAAAGAAAATTACAACTAATAATGCTTTTAGCTTYCCAAATTACCTGCATTTTGCTGCAGAGCTTGTCAAAAATCTCAAGGATTTCCATTCCCAAAGGCTGGGCAGCCAAGAGGAGGATGGTCTGGTAGGGGAGGCTTGCCCAGGTAGCCCAGCAGAGAATGATGGATTTTCCTGCACTCTGCTGATCCTGTTCTGGGAAAGGGCTGGGTATTACTCACTTTAGGTCTCAGASTAGTGGAAGCTATATTTTTTGAAAGGGCAGATTAACAATCAGAGGACTGTTTGTGGTTTTTTTTTTTTTTCTGTCAGCATGATGTGAGGGTTTGCTTTTTGTTGTTTATCATGTCTGYTTGAAACTCCTCTCTCAGGCATTTTAGATGCTAAAATAAGCTGTGAGGAGGTGGGCTAGTGGTGAAAGAACAAATAATAAAAATGCACATGAGAAAGACAAATGGAGATCTCTGTCACGTATCRCACAAAGTGCAATAAAAAAAGGTGTATAAATGGGTTTTAAAAGTCTGCTAATTTTAAATATTCTACTTCTGGTGGATTTTTCCAAGAGCAAAAAAATTTTTTGGGAAATTAATTCTTACATTAATGTACATTTTTTAAGTGGGTCCACTATATTTTTTCAAGCTTTCCCCTAAAAATGTTTATTCATATGTAATAAATATCAGAATTGCTTAGAAAGTGAATAAAAATTACGAGACATTTTTAACAATATTCTAGTGCTTTCCAAAATTGCAAATATGGAATYAGAAGCAGAAAACCCTATGATGCCCATGAGTCCTTGACATAAAGTGAACATTGGAAAGCATTATTTATTGTCTTAATCATCGTAATTTAGCCCTTCATAATGTTAGAAGAAATTTAATTTACTACTGACTGATTCAAGCTTTTAGACTCTTCTGTTGTGTTCTACAGAGAAAAGATGCTACTGAATACACTTAAATCAGATTACTGTGCATTCTTTTAGAGATCTTTKCATTTTGTCGAACCCAGAAAATAAATTAATAGAAATATTCATAAATCATAGATCTCATCTATGTTATTGGCGAAAGCATTTACTTCCTAAGCATTCAAACTTTAATGTTGAAAATGCTTGTAAAAAATTACATTTCCAAGAAGGGTGAAGGGGCATAAGTGTTTTCTTTTGTCTGATAGTACTATGATGCATGAGGTGAGTGGTTAGATTGTTAAGGTTTATGCCTAACATATATTTAGCCTAATTAGCAAATGAGGTCAGTAATTAGAGAGCTGAGGGGAATCAGTGCACGAGCCCAGCTATGTCTTTACGGTTCTAAGGAAAATAAGCACCAGCTAAAATCTTCGCATTAGCCTTGAATTGCAGTGATGAATTGCCAGGAAAAAAAAAAAAAAAAAAAAAAAAAAAAAAAAAAAAAAAAAAAAAAAAAGAAGACTGCTACAAAACCTCCTCACAGAGGACAGAAAAGCCATCATTTGATCAATGGCTTTGATCATTGCAGTGGCTGATCAGCAGGGTAATGATATGGGAAATTACACATTCATTGAACACATCCCACACATCATCTGCTAAACCGGCCTCCATCTGGCAGGTGGGGCTGGCAGGGAAGTGGGGGTGCTCTGCTCTCTCTTGGAGGAGTCACCACAGGCTGCTTCCTTGGTGCCAGCAGAACCGGGGCGAACAAATAGCACAGACTTCATCCCCACAACTGTTTGAGGTTTTAATCCTCATTTTGCGTGGCAGTGCACAACTTGTCTGGCTCCTCCATCTCCTGCAAAGTAAGCAGGATAGATGGTCTAAATCCCTTGAGCCACCCATGAGCCATCATCTTCAGTATCCTGGAAATACTTCAGAGTGTTCTGTAATCCAGTTTCTGGACACGGATCACAAAGGGAGGAACGTAATATAAAGGGATAAAAGAGAAGCTGTCTTTAAYGAGCACATGGCTCTCTGTCATAACAAATTACCCTGTGATGCTCATGATTAATTGTGCTGCCACTTGTTGTATGGCAGCACAGTAATGCAAGCCAAATAGGCACAATGCAGGACTGTCTGCAAAATTAGTAAGCTTTTTAAATGCAATATTTATCACTGTCTGCCAGATGTGACAATCCTTYGACATGTATGTGATCTTGCCTGCGGTGTCCTGAATTTAAATGGATCATATAGTCCTGGTTCAGTGCAGGGCCAATGAACCTATGCAAGCTGATGAGCCAGAAGGTGCTACAAATTAAAATGAATTCATGCCAATCTCTCTCAAGCTATTTGTGATATTATTGCATTCCACTCTGCCTCTTTTTAAGATATTCTGTCACCACCCTTTTCCATGTGCGTCATCTTTTATTTTTTGCATGCATTTTCTTGCAATTGAGAATTTTTTTTTCTTTCTTGTACCCAGTATTTATATTTCACACCTCTTTCCAGATTACTAATGTGGTGCAATTAAAACTGACCGAAATAGCACCAATTAAAACTGACCAAAATAGCACCAATTAAAACTGACCAAAATAGCACCAGAGGAACCCCAGTCCAAAGAGCCCCAATTCTTTGTTGAAATAAAAGTATCGGTTTTGGGTGAAGATTGCAGGTCAGCCCCAGGTACTCTACTTCTTGGGTTTATGGAATGATCATGCTACATCAGGCAATAAGCTATTGAGATATACATTGAGAAAAGCATATMATCTGAATGAAAACATTTTAAATTGCCACACTGCCACACTGTGCTGCCTACTAATARCTCATCACATGCTGTCTTTGATTATGCTGCTTTTCATTATTTTTCAAGGGAAACTYTGCAAATTTTTCAGAGCTTTTTTTCAGAGGTAAATCTAAAGATTAAGTCTGTGATGTCAAATTATGTTTCTGGAATGTGATTAGGGAACCAGATAGCYTTTGAAGATTTGGGCTTTGATATTTACTGAGCTTTGATCTCCCTGGGGTCCTACCACAGGAAGGACAATCCAAAACTGTGCTTTTGAGAAATTCTCTTTCTAGCATTAAAGGAGGCTATGCCCTCAGGTTCTGGAGTAGACACAAATATTTTTGCTCTCCAACCTGAATAAYTGCACAGCCACTGAGCATTTTTTCCATTCCCTGGAAGYRCAGGTCAGTAACAGTGATGTGTGTTTGTCTCAGCCCTGCAGGCAAGGTGCAGCTATTCTGAGAGCCACTCCATCTGCTTTTACACAATTGTGTCTGCAGACCTAGAAGGGGAAAGGCTTTAATTGTCTACTCAGCAGAAGAATATGATGTTTACATTGAGCAARCTTCAAAAAATCAGGACAAAGTGGTTTGCAGAGTTATATAGCATAGCAAAATAAGACTGGGTTACATGGACCAGAGAAACCATGGTTTATGTAAAAAAGATTCAACTTGTAATTCTTCTCTCAGTAAAAATTACACAAAGGACTATATTTGTCTGCTCAAATCAGTTATTGAAAAAGTCTATGTATAGAGAGAGGTTTAGAATAATTATTGCAGCTTAGGAGTTTATCTGAGATGAAAGAGATGGATTTTCAGAAGAAACACTGAAGCTCTGATTCTGGAAGGAAATGCATTATTTAGCTTATTAATAGAGGGTGTAAAAGCTCCAAATAAAAGGCAGCAAAGACAAAATTTAGGACAAACAGTTTTAAAAGTAGTGACCCAAGTCCTTTCCTGGGTTTGTTTGGTTTGCTCTTTTTTTTTTTTTTTCAATTAGCTAAGGGAACCACTAGTAGTGCAGTAGGAAAATGTTCAAGATTGACAGATGGAGAAATGAAAGGATTCACCAGAATTTTCGGTGACATCACTAAGCTTTTTTAATACTTGAAAAAGAAAAACCCTTCTTTCTGGAAGCCTTAATTTTACTCTTTTTTTTTTTTTTAAATAATTAATTCTTGAAATATTTGGTTTGTAAATGCCTGGTTTATATATAGATGATGACATTTATAATCTTTGGAAATGCATCAAGGTTGACCACAGTTCATATTATTTTTTCTGCAGCTCAGAGCTGTGAAAGAAAAAAGTTATTAATTCTGAATACATTATATGTTGTATAAGTTAGGAAAGAATGCACCCATGCCAGTGTTCCATTAATAAGTGAAAMAACAAAATGTCTGTTTAATAAATCCAAGCCCATTCTTAAGCTTAAGCACTCAACCCACTCTATATTACTCCCAAGGCAAGAAAGTAACAGCTCAATGTTATGAATATAGCGGCACACTTTTTATTTAATGAAAATGAAAGAGGAAAAAATACTTCTGTCTTTCTAATGCACAATGAAGAAGCAAACAACATTTTTATAAAAGGATTCATTAGCTAGGCTACAGCTTCCRACCCAGAACCAGGCCATTCAGGTTCACTTGCCTCATCTGTCTCCTGGGAAAGTTGTCTCACCCCTTGGCAAAAGGCTGAGGGGTACTGCTTTCCTCACCTGCTTAAAATCTAACACTGCTAAAACTTCAGGTTACTCTGGACCGAAAAAATGCATCAGACTGTTGACTACATATTAATTTGAAAGAATAAAAGAGTTGGGGTCTAGGAGTTAGGCTTGATTGTTCATTTTATGCAAAGTGGCTTCTATTAAATGCTAAAACAGTGTTTCAGAACAAAGTCTGCATGTAGGACCCAGAAAAAGCTGCAGGCTGACATCCTGCCATGTCTGTTTTGCTCTGTGAACCCTGGCTGCTGTCCTGCACTGTGGGGAGGAAAGGGAAAGAGTCACACCAAGTCAAAACTGAAACACCTTTGGGTATCCAGGGAGGGAGGCTGCAAGAGCACACCAGGAACAAGAGGAGGTATCTCAGGGGCCTGTGTGTTGCAGGGGTGGTTTGTTGGGTTGGGAAGTTGGCTGGGAAGACTCTGAAGGTGTCACCAAACCCTGTATAATGTTCATAAGCCTTGTCTTGGATCTGTATGAGTTACTTTTGAATTAATTTTAACCTGGCTGTGATTTTAAAATGCTTTTTAGGCAATATAAGAGGCCTTGCAAATAGATGCAACATAATTAAACAGGTATTTTTATATTTTTTTTCTTTAAAAGTCTATTGAATATCTTACTTGGAGCTCTCTAGTAAAGTATTGAAGTACTTACCCAGAACTATTAATATTCATTTACCCTTAAACATCCTTATTCCAAGATTAGCTAGATCCCAAGCTGCAAATGACCACACTTCACTGAAATATTTTATATTCYCCCACACAACCCCTACACACATTTTCATAAAATGGGTTTGCATCACTCTTGGGCTATCTTCAAGGACCAAAACCTGTCACTTTTGCTCAGATTCGTGATGCCTCACTCTGCAAAAAGTCACATTAATTTTGAGTGCTTCCTCTTCTCACACCTCTCCTGAGCTACAAAATCACAGTCTTTCAGCAACATACTTGACACTCCCAGCAATTAAATCTGAGGAGTTCTGCCAATAATCCCTCGTTGTTCAGAGTGTGCTGACTTCACCGTGAGGTGGGATGTGCTGCCAGGCTGTGCAGAGCCCCGAGCAGGAGACAGCCTGTCTGGCAGTGCTCCAGCACTACCTCAGCTTGAGTTACTGTTTCCTTATCGTGCATGTAGAAATTAGTTTCTTCATGCGATACACCATGTTCAGACGCTGCAGTGATGAACACCAAGGAAATGCTTTATGGAAAAAAAAAAAAAAAAAAACCCGGGTATGTGAGTGGAACAGCAGCTGCTGCCAGACCTTCTATCTGTGCCTGGGTTTCGCTGCTCCTTGAGGGAAGTGATGCAGAAGGTCCCGTTACGCAATGCACAGCCCTAGGTTATGTAAATCAGATGCAGTAAAACTTGACACCGAGCAAAGCATAACTTTTGACCCTGTTCCAAATAGATTATTAACCACAGTAATTTTCCCTACAGCACTGAAGTCCGAATCAATCCTAATGACGGACATCATTTACCCTGGTGTGACTCTATTGATTTAACACAGTTTTGCATGAATGGGGGCAAAAGGGTCATGAAATTCGCTGTAGGTGACTTGGTGGTGTATAATCCACTCTTAAACACTGAGTATAAATGACTAATTTCATGTTGGTCAAGACACCTTCACTCCTTTTCCAAAATTAAAATAATTTTAGTGGTATTTAGTATTTCTCAAAAGAAGGTTCTTCTTTGCTCAGATGCCCAGCAATGGCTTTAGTTTGCAGTGATTATGGCTAATACATCTAATCCTGTTAGAGAAATAGGGAACTCACTGGAGTTCATTAGCATGAGAAACTAAATACCACAATATAAATATACTGCATTCAGAACAGCCCCTAAGATAATGTTTTATTGTGCAGTCATCTGATTCATACCTAATCTGAAGCAAGAAAAATATAAGGATGAGCCCTGACATCTTTCTGCTTACTTATAATTATCCTCTTTCAAATTCCTTGCCATTTTATTGATTAAAGTTTTCTTTCCATTTGTCTGTAGCTGAAACATATTTCTCAATAATAAAATTGACTTTATTCTGTCGTTTCTTCCATTCATAAGCATATATTTAATGTTTGTTTATAAGGATAAAAGTGAATTCTATTACAATGCAATCATTGGCAGAGCTATTAAAAACTGCGTTTTCTCTCAGCATTTTCCTGACATTGCTAAATTTGGGTTCTCTGAACACAAGAGATAGAGCTTTACTGGTGAATGAATTTTTCATGTTTCTTTTAGCAAACAAGAATGCCTAGAGGCACATGTATACAATTTTTAAAAGTCATGTCCCAAAATTTGAAATAATTTTTAATAGATAACAGGCAGGAGTTATAGATAGTTGTGTGTCACCTTATGATATGACGTAGGTTAAAAATCAAAGCCTTATGTAGTGACATCTGAAAGTATAGGCAGAGAAGACAAAGAAAAGCAAAATCTTTCCCAGGTGAAAAGCAGCAATATCTTCTTGACAGCTTTTACCATGAAGCACAAAAGGATGTTAGGTGTCTGGCTGTCCTACTCCAGAGAGCTTGAAGCTGTGATACCAGCGATGGCTGTAACATTACCAAATCCTCAGTAAGTATGGTCTGAGAGGAGGACAGCAAACCAAATGCAGAAAACGGGGAGAAAACACCACTTTCCTCCCAAAGCCCACCTTGTCTCCTTCACTAAACTTGAACATGTTCCTTCTGTTTCAGGCTCACAGATTCCTGTACCTGGCTAAACCCAAGGTCCAGCTATGCTCCCGAGAGCATGTGTGGGAATGGTGTCAGGGTTTTTATCTGGGGCAGTTTTGCCCTGCAGAAGCTGCAGCCTGTGGCTCGTGTTCTCCTGGCCCCAGCCGTGGCAAACTCTCTGCTGTGGCTGCTCTATCTGAGCCTCTTTGCTTCGCCTTCCATAAATACTGGATGAACACGTTAAATAGCAACCACACTAATAAACATCAGCAAAACAGGCAGTTCTRGGAAATCGAAGGGCTGCTGCTCCATTTTGCCTGAGAAATGTGCTGCAGTCTAATCCTTCTGGCTGAGCAAGACACTGTAATTCAGTTCACAATTTCCAAGATGTGTTGCTGTAGACACCCCCTTCCCACTGGTGAGGGGAACAGAAGGGATCCCATAAATTCTGCATGCACTCCCTGACTGCCAAATCTCTTTTAAGGCTTCCTTGCTCAATCTGTAGATTCTTCGACAGGCTATGTCTAAAATACTTCCTACTTTACCAAGAAGGTTCTGCTATCCAATGTGATCATTAAGAAAGGTAAAACATTATTATTTTATCTTTTCTTTAATTTGTAAATATTCTTTAAAATTAAAATAAAGACATAGACTATATTAATAAAATCATTATAAGTGTTGTTCTGTCTTTCAGCATCTTTTCTGCAAATATAAACCTGTACTTGCAGGAAATTACATTCTCTGTTTTTGTTTCACCAAATTAAAGTTAATTCCTTTAATTCACTATGCCAACACATATTCATTTTGCAGCTTCCTAATATTTTAAAATCCAAAATTGCATTGTTAGGTGCCTATTTACATTTAAATTCTGAGACTTGCAGAAATAAATTATTTTGTTTACAAGTCAACGATTCTGATATTACATTTCCAGCCATCATATTTTCTATTAAAATTATGGAATTGCCATCAGTAAGCCAATACACATACATATTTCTCCTACAGAATATCTCCATCTCTAATGTAATCTATATTTTTCATTACTGAAAAGGATCTATATTTGTTTCCTATATACAARTAAGCCTTTCTGTTTCACCTGACATTGTCTAATTATACATAATGAAAAACTGCATAAAAAACCTATTTTTCTAACTTGTGACTTAACTGAGTTTACTTTTAACAAACAAATCCATTCCCAAGGCTTCTTTAGGTTCACTTCAGATTTCTGCTTCTCCTGGAAAGAAAGAGGATGAGGGAGGTGGGAAGTTTTTCCCTCACTTCGTATGTTCCATGTACTTTGTCTCTGAAAAAAAAAAAAACAAACCCTTCAAGGAAGCAGTTAGGAAAGGAAAACTTCGAAACTTTGAGTCACAGAGCAAAGAGAAGAAAGATCTAGAGTCTTTCTCTAAATGCCTGAGCTCTGCTCCTGAGAAGTCAGGGCTAAGAGGCTTCTGGAAGAATGTCAGTGTCCTTCCCCTGCCTCCCCTAAGGGTGTTGCTGTTGTCAATAAAAATATGTGATCAGAAATGGTCTAGTATAAGGACCTTTGCTTTCTCCTGTCAGTTAGTTTCATGGGAATTTCCTCACAAAAGACCACAATAATTCCCTGAATATTGAATTCAGAGCTGAAGTCCTGTATTATTCATGCTTTTTTCCTCATTCTCTGAAAGAAGATTAAAGCAAGAAAGGGAATGGGTTSAAATAATCAGGTGGGTTTTGGACAGAGAGAAACCCTCAACTAGTGGCAATCCTTAACAACATATCAAGAACTTTGATCATGAACTTAGCTGCCAAAACGTCATCCCCACTTAATGCCTTTGCTACTTCACCACACTTTGCCATTTGAATAACTATCTTGCATTTCCAGTCCTTCTCTTGCCTAGACCTTTGATGCTTATTGCACTTCCTATTTTAACTTTCCCAAWCAAAATAACTTTACAGCTCTCCAAACCCTCCTACACTACTGAGGCTGTTTCCATATCCTGATTTTTTTTTTCCGCCTCACTTTCCCAATGCAAGTCATATAAATTAGTTCTTAAACTTAAGAGACACATTTCTGATGGGTGGAATTTTAAGATTCTAAATATTCCTTTTATTTTCCAAGACTTCCATCTCTGTTTTTCTTTTTCACATGGTACTATTTTGTCAGTGGGAATGCTTTTCCTGTACTTCTTCATATTTATTTAGTGCTTAAAAAATGATTAAAAGAAGTAAAGTAATRAACTTGCCAACTTGAGTAGTCACAAACACTCCAATCAAAGAAAAGAAGGTTATTTATTCAAAGGCAAAATACTGCCTTATCAAGTTCAGAGAGAAAACCATTTCTTTAAGTATTGCTTGGTAAGGAAAGAAAGAATGTTCRAGTGTGCTGATACACTTTGGTTGAACAATGTTAACAAACATTAATATTTCAAAAGTTCTCCATACTACAGTATAGAAACAATTTTTAAACTCACTATTAATCCAGAAGGAATAAGCAACATTAACACCTAATTCTGTTTTTAGGAAAATTTATCAACTATCCATAGCTAGTGTCAAGTCATATTAAAAAAAAAAAAAAACCACATTCTTGATCCAAATATTTTAACTGGGATGTAAATTAGCTCTAAAACTTGTTTAGTTAAATAATACTGCCAATGAAAAAAATATATCCTTAGAAGTGTCTGGGGTTTGGGGTTTTTGTTGTTTTCTTTCCTTTTTAAATTAAGAAGTTATGCTATATGGACAAACAAAAGTCATTTCTACAGTCTGAACATGGGTTTGGCTTCATAAAACAGCTTGAACCAATTAAGAAATGAAAGGTAACTCCTTGCCACCCATACTGTAAGGGCACTCTGAATTGTATGACTGCAGATGGCAAAAAGAAGTGTTTTCAACTGAATAAATTCTCTCACCTCTGAGATTTATACAGGCCACCTTTCTAATATAGCAGATTACATTGCAAAATTTCAGTTATTTAAAAACTGCTTGAAAAATAACCTGTTGTTTTTCCCAGTTAGGGTTTGCCTTTTTTTATTTTTTTTAAGTTCATCTTAGTTTCACAGGTGTTCAGTGTAAAAATATGTAAGACATGTGATTCAGTTTTCTATTAATGTATTATCTTGCTCTTAAGATATTCACTAAGTCCTTATTCCTTAGCTATTATTTTAGATAGATGTTATGCAGGATTTTTTCCTAAGCTATTAGTGCTCCACAGAGGTTCGTGCTGAAAGGGTGTTCTGGATTTTCACATGCTCAAATCACATTTAGAGGATGACACAAGTATCAATCTTAATAAGAGGGYAACATTCTGCATTGTTCAGGTCAGCTGCCACAGTAATTACGTTTTTGGCAAGGCTTGGAAATTTTTATGTTTTTTATTGATCTCTCTTCTGGTCTGAGTTGCTGTTCAATAGCTGAATTACTAACCTAGTTGTTTCATTATAACAAGTGATAAATGATACTGCTTCTAGACCTAYGTGCCTTCTTTCAGATTGTGGGTTCCTAACAGAGATTTGGTCAATGCTGGCTCAAGCTAAAGGCTATTCCTTCTTTGTGAGGGACACGGAATGTAGAGTCACAGAATGGACATATACACTGCTTGTGTTTGCCARCAAAGGTCAGAAGGCAAGAATTAGCATTCAAGAACATTCAGTAGTTTGGAAGCTGCCTGGAGGATATGTCTAGCAACTTAAGGCTCAAAATCCTGCCTCCATCTGTCTCCTGCCAAAGCACAGCAAAATATGCCTATGCTCCTTATGCTACCGCTCAGAAATGTCAAGATAGTCACCTTTCAGCATGAATCAGAAAGAATCATCCTGAAAACAAGCAGTGTAATCTTCTGGTTTTCTCCTGTTATCAGAGGTCTGGAGCATAAGAATAGCATGCAAATGTCATAAATCTGGTCACCTAACAGCAGAAAATGCCTAAATGTCAGGTGGAGATGTCCTATCCTCAGCCATGACCCAGCTATACTATCATTTGAGCATAGACCCTGGTGCCTTAACAAGTCTTAGAGTTGAAAACATTATCAATATTCCTAATCCCTCTGATGCAGTGTTGTTTTTCTCAGTCCGTATTATGCAGGACTTGATTCTGTTTTTGACTAGATTTCTGTAAGTGTTGCAACAATTTGTGTAATGTTCCTTATCTCTTCCTGGCTATGTAAGATCAGAAGAGGAAAGAAATTAACAGAATGGATGAAGGGACTTCTTAAGCAATAAAAGTGAGTGTAAAGGTAATGAAAAGGCTCTTGGGCACATCCACTCATTGTCAGTGTTATGGCAACGACACAAYATTGACCAATAATGACCTCTCTGCTGCCGCTACTGATGGTCTAACATCATCAGCTTGTAATTATAAATACTGAGAACATCCAAAGTCTTCTCAGGTAAGTGAGAAAAAACAGCAAAAAACCAGCCTTCTGTCAGAGATTTATGCAGTCATGAAAGCCTCCATAGCTATAGGACACAGGTACTTGAAGACAAAACTACTCATATTTTGCTTTCAAATGATAAAGAGCTTAGGAGAACTGGTTAGCTCTTCTGTGATTTATATGCCCAGCAAAATAATTTATTCAGCAGTTGAGTAACCATACAGCTAAAAGTTATCCTACTTTCCTGACCAAGGCAACAAATAGCTACAGAAGCCTACTTTTCATTCTTTTCTCCAGGTCTTACGTCTCTGCCACTTCCAGTGCACTGTTTTACTTATTTTTTAACAGTTACCAGCAGTATACCTGGTTTTTATACAAAAATAGGAACAGAATATTTTTTTTCTGACCTACAAAGATCACGGGAGACAATAAACACTCAGTTCATGAATGCAATCTTTTCAACAGTACAATTTATCACTTGCATCACTTAAAAAATAAATATAGTTGCCACAGACCCACATATGAAAATCAGAGTGAAATACCCAGATGGAGCCACATATGCTGACATTTTCCTGCGTCATCATCAAATCAGTCTTGGTTAAGCATGAAAAACAGAGAACCTTATCTTCAACAAGGATTATGTTGTACTTATTGTCTACAAACATGAAATAAATAATTGATTACCTGTCAAAAACTCTGAGCTCTTGGAACCTCTTTTTTAAAGTAAAATCAGAGCAAACGAGACTTAACACCTCAGTCAGAATAAGCACCTACTATTCTGCACTGCTTTGATCAGCTGCTTGTCCATTTATGAGCTTTTCAATTCAGGTAGGTCACATCTTCTCCACACATATCCAACAGAATTATTCAACCCTTTTGACACCCTCTAGTCTGCAGGTGGTTTTGTGGAATAGAAATTTTCTCTCCACTGCAGACCATACTGAAAGAATAAATTTTCTTAACCTTCTTTTAGGGTTGTTCCACCTCCATAGTTGCAAATGTAGTGCAGAGTTGTTCAAGTAAACTTCCAAGAATGGAAATTTTGAGCCACATTTTGTTTGCCTATATTTTGCCTGTCACATGGACCAAAGCTAGGAAGAATCTGTCAACATTGCAGCCTGCCATGGAGGACAGAAGGAGACAATACAATGATAAATTGAATTAGTTTAGGATCTGATAAATTAGTTAGACTATAACGGCCATTGTGCTTACCCATTCTGCTTTGGAGCAGGAATCTTGTACCTGGCCATCCCAGAATCAATCACCCATCCTTTCCACAGCCACCAAAACCTGTGGCTGACACAATGTCAGCACATGTAGGACATCTGAGCAAAGGGAAGGGTCCTTCTGGCCTGGAACTGGAAGGACCTTTCCACTTTGGAATTCAGCATTTTTTTCCAGCAGCCCTGCTGTCTCATCTTGTTCCACAAGGTCCATGTGSTCCTTCATGTGTCCATGACACTGTGACAACACTTGCCAAAACTTGAGCAKTTTCAGTGCCATGGAGTTGATTACCTTCTCATAGAGCCATTCTGGCCCCATGTATGTCCTGAGGCAATATTTATTTTTTCAAAAAAAAATCAGTATACACCGAAGTAGTTACAGAGGAAGACAATTTTTGCTTTTGGCAGAGCTATGCTGAGATTTTCTTCTCCAAGGCCATTTCCCTCTTGGATTGGTATGACAGTGAAGAGTGAAAAAGTGGAGATCATCTCATTATATGACTCAGTGGGCCACCAACACACCAAGGAAACTATCATGTAATGGTGTACATAACATTCAACATATAAAGTAAAACAATTTAAATTGAAATACCTTTATTTTTTCCCTTTTTCCACATAAGCAATTTGCCTGGATGGTACCAGGTAATCAGTTTGAAAACTGATACTGATGCAGCTTGATGAATAGCTGGGAGTGGAAATGGTATTTTTTTCTGAGACCATTCTTTCTTTAACATTTCTCAGATTGTTTCAAACTCCTAAGGTTTTGATTGAAATAAATCACACAAGTATTTAAAGCATGTCCTTTACTGCCACAGCAATCAYTGAACTTTCAAGTCTTCAGCATAAGAAATTAGGCATGGAGCAGAGGAGGCAGCTTAAATTTAAGAAGAGATGCTGCATTTCCATCAGACAATTTTCCCCTGTATGTTCTCCAATCTGATTCTATCTTTTCAGGAAGGAATAACTCAATCTTAATTAACATTTAACATTTATTATTAGTATTAAGAACTGTGACTGAGTACTGTATTTCTGACGTCTGTGGAAACACACCAATTCACTTTTAATAAATAGCACCAGAAAATATGGCAACATATGGTTGCTTGTACATCAGTATCCCCTGGAGTGGGCATCTCCTTCCCGTAAGAGTTGCTGATTGGAAAATCTTCCTTGGCATGTGGCTTAGCTAGGTTATCTGACTGGGTTAAAATCCTTATAATCTGTAAATTGTAAAGTTCTAAACACCCAGATAGCTATAAATGAGGATTATCTACCACTTCTTTGTAGTACTACCAATGTAAAATAAAATTAGTCCCAAAGAAGGAAGACAAATAGTGATTCCATGGTTCAAGAGTGAGAATACTAACCTGATATTGGGAGATCTAACTTGWTTCTCTGCTCTGAGAACTACTTACAGGCCATTTATCCAAGTGTTGCATAAAGAAGAACTAAATTCACGTATCAATAGAGGCTTGAAAAGAAAGTTACATATCTGTGAAGGAATGCTGCAATTTCATATATTTTCTGATAAGAACATCCACCAGATTTATATCTTCCTTTGACAGTTATCATGTTCTTCCCTTTTCAGTATGTAATGCCTGTTCTTAAGATTGTGAAACTGTTTTCTCTAGACTAATGCAGAGAAAAGGCAGAAAAAAGACTGAAAAATTCRTTGCCCAAAAGCTGAATTGTGAACCTTTTCATGTATCACAGCTTCTGGCAATATACTGCCAGTTCTTCCATGCCTGCCTTTATTTGAGATCCCACATCTCTAAACATTAAAGTGGCCTTTGATTGAGAAAACTTTACTGAGAGCATTCCACCCCCTGCCTGCAGATTGTCTTGGCATCTCAACACATCCTTTTCCATCCAGGTTCTACAAARGTTTTATCATTGTAACAGCAAAATACAAACAGAAATTCCCAGAAGGCAGAGGGTCGTTGTATTTTAACATGAAAAGAAATGTGTTTTTAAATCTATGCAGAGACAAAAGAAAACAAAAAATTTATTAAAGAAATATTATAAATGGGGACAAAGTTAAAAGTTTGAAAAGCATGACTCGACTGCAGTTCCTTCAAGGAAAATGGGTCTGCCAGATGAATTGATACCAACATTCAGATGAGTTAGTCACTTAAAAATATATACAAACTAATAAAAATCAAATTATCTTAGAGCCATGAATTTCCTCCTCTAGAAAAACCTATAAAGTGTATAAATGGGTTGATGATAAGGCTACAGACACATCTTCAGAAAACCTGCCTTGCAAGCTGTTTGCAAAGTTCAGAATTAGTTACAGTAACAGAATGGAAAGTCTAAGTGCTAATCATATTAAAATGAATAAATTAAAGGCACACATACTTGAACCKACTAGAGAGAACACAAAATAAGCTAATACTTAGAAAAATACCATCTTACAACATATTGTGGGGAAAAAATTTACTCCATTGAGTTATTTTCTTTATTTTTCTGTGAAAAAATTTAGGGGCCATTGCACAATTTTAAAGAAAGAAAATTGTCTTTGCAGAATTTATAGTCAAAGAAAGGAATTATTTCAGTTTTAGTGCATACAGAACTAAAGATCAACTGAATGTACTTGTCAACCCTAAATGTTCAGTAAATCTCTTGGTTCTTCCATATATGTTGGCTATTAACCACATTGAGAAGCAAAACCCATCAACAGAAATCACTGTAGYGTCATAATTTTTTGTCATTTTTGTCATAATTTTCAGTGGCAGAAGAATGGGGGTAATAGTAAATAGATGTATGGCACAAGAGATTGCTTCTTAGCTTTCTGCCACCAAAGAATTCCCTTGCATTCACCCAGCTCTGGGTGATGTTCAGAAATAATTGCTTAATTTAGGGTAAAAAAGTTCACAAGTTAATAATAGCTCTTCATTTGCATTTCGTCTTTCACTGCTACATTAAAAAAAAAAAAAAAATGCAATGCCCCAGTGATTCTCTTTTTTACCATTTAACCAGAACCTGAATAGTGAAGTTTTGCAATAAACTCTGGGCTTATTGCTAGCACTTCTAGCTCTTCATGACAACAAAGTATTTCATCTACTTACCCATCTCTAATTATTGTCTAATGGTAAATGCATATCAGCAGAAACTCTTGTACCTGTGCTCTTTTCAGCTGTATGAATGGCTGCCTAATTTCTGCTTAGTGAGGCTTCAGTATTTTATTCCCTGAAATCTATTTATCCTTCTATTTTCCCTTAATTTAAAAGTCTTTATTTAAAGAGATCAAGGGGAGAAAAATCACCCTTTGAATTCCACAAAAAAAAAATTGCATATAACTGTTCCAAATGTACATTATTTAAAAATAAAACTGCTGCAGTAAAACTGAATTAGGAAACATCCCTACTTGACAGAGAGTTAAATACATCTGAAATGGTTTGTGGGCTGTGGCTTGCTGCAAAGGTTACTTCTCAGGTTCATACAGGCTGATTAGAGATTGTTATCTTCCTTATGTTACTAATGTACCTAATGGAATGAGAAATATGAATATTATTCTATGATGTGACATAAAAAAAATTTTGTTTCTTATGATACTTATCAATATAATATGATTGAGGTAGATGCTTTAACAGAATAAATATATCTCTAAATTCATGGGGGTTTGTTCTCCCACCATTCTGCATTCAGTTTTAGTTATTCATAATAATAGAGTATCTCTAAAAATCAACTGCTACATCTAAGTGAAAACGTGCTAGAATCATGATCAAACTAATGGTAGAAATGTACTCCTAAAAAATATGTATGGCAACATCTTAATTTTAATTGCTTGTTCGTTTTATAGCTAGAGAGTTAATAAGAGCTCAGTAGTGGATACTTTTGTGGTGCTGAATAAAAACTGGTACAGCCTAGATAACTGTTCATATAAATTAACACGAGAAAATGGTGAATATTAAACAGAGCAGTTGAAATTAAAGTTGTTTGAAAAAGACATGACTATGAGATTAAAAAAAAAAATCATATCGTTGGATGCCTGGCCTCCTGAAGTAATTCTTGGAATTTTTGCTGAATTCAGTATGCTTCTGGTACTTTTGCTATATGACAAGGTGACTGAAATCCCAGCACAAATATCATAATCTCTTAAAAGGCAACAGTAACAAATTCTTCAGAGTTTATTAAATCCTACTAATCATTCTTACTAATGTGCAAGTGTTATGTTTATGATCATGCACTAASTAAGTACAGAACAAGCATGACATTGCAATTAAGAACTTAACCACCTACTTCAACCACAGATGCTGAAAGGCAGGCAATTTACTCTCAGACTGGTTTTCACTTGGAAAGGAGGAGTGGAAGAACATCCAAGCCTGGTAAATAATGACAGTTCCACTCTGGGAGTAGGAGGTTCTTAGGGCAAATGAACTAAAAGGAAGCAAAGGCAGAAAGCTGATAAAAGCACAGTACAGGAGCAAAGATTAGAAGGATTGAAGTAATATAAAACARAAGTTGGCAGAAACCCCAGTGAAGAATTACGTTGTTGCAAAAAGCACACCCCCACAGGCAAAAGCTATACATTCAAGGGTAAATTTCCCAAAGTCTAAGTAAATAATTTACCTGTTTCTCTCTGACTGGCTCCACAGTACTGTCTTCAGAGAAAGAGACTCAGGAAAGATGGACAGATATACCAAATGGATTCCATTCGTCTCACAGTGTCTCAATCTGATTCTTAAATTTCACAGGAAATGATCAATTTATGAGGAAATGAAAGTGTGTGTTCTAAGTTACTTGTTCGTTCACTCTCAGCTGCGTAGCACAACTATCTGATTGATGTGCACCATTAATTATTCCTACACTTTGCAGGACTCTACGTGACTCTTTTGGCTTCACTTGAAAATTAGATTATCAAATGGAAGCCATGATTTCCTCACCATGTAGAATGTGAGTTAAAATACCTATTAAATTAAAATACCATATGATAACACAGCATAAACTAGCCTAAGGAACCATTTGAAAATGGGAAAAGATAAAAAATGGGAAAGCTCTATTCTCAGGTCAGCATTCCTTATAAAGCAGCCATTATCAGAGTGCCTCCTGGACATATTGCAGCAAAGCAGCTACCAAGACACAGCAAAACCAAAGCTGCATGACAAAAAAAGTGCCAATGAGAAGATCAAAGTCCACYTGTCTAAAAGTATGAATTCCTGGGGCACCCACCAGACTACACAGCCCCCTAGAATGAGTTACACTGCACTGGTTCTGTCCTCAAAGACAGTTACTTAAAGATTCTTATAAGGGGAAACATATTAAGAGAAGGTAGCCCTGGGTTTGSAGGTTTTGCTGGAGATGTAACTTGTGGCTACAAATTTCCAGTATAAATCAGATCACTTCTGTATGAGTCTTATGACTTAATTGCTAAAACTACTAATCCTATTCCTCTGACAGCGTCTGAGGCATTTTAAGTGATCTGGTACTGCTTTAGTCACCACCTCGAGTAAGTAATAAATTATCCATGACAGAGATGGGAGATCTCATGATCTCTTATTCCTCACCCTCCAGTGCATTCCTGAGCCAAAAAAAAAAAAAAAAAACCAAAAAATACAAACAAAAAAAAAACAACATGTTGGGAGACTCCCAGGGGGGTAGGATGATCTTTTTGTTGCTGTCTTCAAATGGTGCCCTTTTAAAAAAGGTTACTTTCCTAAAACAACCATGAAGCCATTGTGCCTGACTGGAATGCAGCCTGAGTGCCTGACAGTATACACACACAGTCCATAACCAGCAGTGCATCACCAACACGTGCAGCCAGTGCACACATCACAGGCAACACAACAAACTCAGGAGAAATTTGCTGAGCAGGTACTCCGTAGCCCACTGGCAACAGCTTGYATTCAAGCTCTTAATCAAATTTTAAGTTATTTGTGTGAGAACACAAATTACACTTTAAAAGGACGCTTCTTTAAATACACGCTCTGGGTCTTTGCAAATAGAACACTGAAAATGTTACAAAACAAGTATAAACAGCCACATGAAAGGACAAATTTCAGACTGTACTAAAAATGGCTATGCACAACAGAATTGTTTAGCAGTGTTCTCCAGAGTTCCAAATACCAAACAGGGACTGTAAACAGCTCTGTTGCTGCCTCTTTGAAAATATGCTGGTGTATGTCACTCTCAATATTAACCTTCAGGAGCTGCCTTAGGACTTAATTCAAAACTTCATCTCAAAGAATTTCATACAAATTTATGAGTGTTTGGAAATGAGCATGTAACATGGAAGTTCATTTTCATGTCACAGAATTTCCCACTAGAGTGTTACCATTCCAAACATATGAAAATTARGAGTGAACACGACCAGCAATGAACAAAATATGGCATACAGCATTCTTAAAGGTAGTACTGACATCAGGGTAGCATACACTCACAAAGTGTACCTAACCCTCTTCCATTCTCTCAGTTTTTCAAACTATAAAAAAATCTGTTTCAATATTCAATTGAGTAGAATAAGAAAAAAGAATTAATGCCCCTGTCCTTCTCAGCACATTATATTCTTTGTAGTTACCAACTATGGAGGATGCACTTCATTGCTTACTAGGAGTTAATCACACTTACTGCTAAAAGCAGCTTGTAAACAACCTCAAAATGCATTGGCTATATATTCCTAATTTCAAATTTGAAGACACCATTTCACAATTTACATCAGCTTCTCTCCTTGATCTGTCAGAAARCTCTGATTACTGGATACCTTGCTGTCCTTCCTGAGAAAACACACTAGGGTGGATAAACTACAGCTTCAGGAATAACAAATTCAGGTGCCAGTAATAAAACATCTTTAATCTCTAATTTATTTTGTCTCTTTCATTTCCCAGCATGAGACTGATGATTCAAAGCAAATCCATTGCAACATGGACTGAAAAAAAAGCGGTCGGCCTGTCTATTTGGAAAAAATATTTTACTTTCAGTAGTTGCTACTGGAGGACAGAGAAAATAGCTATCCAGCAATCGTACATCAAAAGTACATGTCAGATGTCCTTAGTTTTGATGTCTCCCACCCACTTCTTACTTCTTTAATTCAATTCACAGATGGATGAAGAGTCCTGTAAAGCACGTTTTGTGTCTAGACCGCTGTCGAGAGATTTCTGTCTGCCACCTGCTCAAAGAAGAGTCTCTGACAAACTATCATGGTGACAGCTGAAGATATATTAATTTTTTGAAAAAAACCCAAACCTTTAATGTTGTCAAAATGTTAGTTTATCAAATTAATGCTTTCAATATAAATTTTTCACTTTTAAGCCTCATTCACATMATTCCTTTTTCAGTTTTTGTGTGAGGAGGGCAAAGTTTCTAATCACAGAAAAGCTTTGCTTGAACTTCTTACTTAAGAAGCATAACTAATTCTGACCCCCTGAATGTACAGCTAAGAGCACCTCAGAAACTGCAGAAAATGCTAAAGGCTGATTGTATTCTACCTTACAAGGCTCTTACACCCAGTGCCTCTGCCCCGTTGTGGTGTAGCCCTGGTCATCTCACTCTTCTCCCTCTCAAATGGCGTTTTGGTGTGGCAGAGATTTGCCTTCACCAAATGCATTAAAAAATTACATGTCTTCTGAGTATAGGTGAAACTATTTAACAGGAATATTCAGTGCTATAGTGGCTACTTGGCTACATTGGTTCATGGTGAAAAGAACGTAGACATTTATTGCAAAATATCTGAAAAGAATGGCAAAATAAAGATCAAAAGAAACCAGAGGAGTGTTCAAGTGTATTTAAACCTCCAAAATAAAAATGGCATGAGTTTCAAAACTAGAAAGCTTAAGGTATAGAAGCCCTATTAACATAATTTCAGATGTGTGCAAACATTTTAATTCCTWAAAAAAAAATACAYGGCTTCACCATGAATTTTAAGTGTYGACCAAAACCTGACCTCCATCTGCTGAGACTAAAAATGGACAGAACACAAAAAAATAAAACACTGCATGATTTCATGTCCATTAAAATGCATTCATATACATTTAGGTGTACGCATGGAACAGTACTTAACAGTACTTAGTACTACAGGAACACAAAAGCAAACACATTAAAAAGAATTGCAGAATAAAGATATTTTTTTACATGAAAAGAGTTTAACTAATTGCAAGATTAAGCACCTCAGGTRTTCATTTTATTGTTGATTGCTTTTTTAAAATGTCGTTTTAGCTTGTTCTTGGTTGCTTTCCCCATGAATCCAGTAAAATCGTTGYAATAACTAGGCACATAAAGGGGTTGTTATTATTACTATTGATTTCTAAGCAATTTTACTTAACAGATACAATCTAAYAGAAATGGGTTAGTTATTGTGTATCATGTGACTGCATTAATAGATATTTTAGGTGGCTGAAACACATAAAAAATGCAGAAAAGTGAATTTACAAATCAATAAAGATTTTTAGATGATATTCAAAGAAACTTTTCATGGGTCCAGCTAACAAAAACTATATTGAAGTTACTAACATCTTCTCTCAGGAATCATTTCAGTGGCATAAATAATACCTAATTACACCTGCCCAGTCTCCTTAATACATTAGCTCCAATCATAGCATAGAATGATAGCCTGGAGCTCTGTCAGCTGGTATCCTAGCTTGACTTTATCCCTGTGAACCTCTCTGTTGATCAGCAGGTTCCACCTGACCCTGGGTGTCCTGATCTGATCCCTACCAGTGGATTGATTTCCCAGCCTGACCCTGGACCCATCTCTTCACCCCACACGTGCCTGATGCCCCCTGTGCTGCTGCCCTTCCYGGGGAGCCCCCACTGCACCTTGCTGCATCAGGACACTTCCATGGCCTTCAGACACCTCCTCCTCGCCAGCTGGAGAGGCTGRGAGTGCCCATCCTGACTGACAGCCCTGACAATCGTGCATTGCCCCGCTGGTTACTCTAATGCGCATCTTCCCGTTCTCATCCCGGTGGGGCTGCTTTCTTGCCAGCCTGATTGACAGCCGGGCAGATCGGATGGGCCATGTAGCCAAAGATAGAGTCTGGGGCTGACAGCTCTGAAATGGCTCCATTTGACGATGCAGCAGCTTGGACGTGTTTGTCAGTAACTCTGAATGCAAGCAGAAAGGGCAAAAATTCCTCAAAGCAATATTTGAAGAAATTTTAAAGAAATGTCCTGTTCTRCAAGATGCTTTGGTAAAAATTGGATCTCCTTTAAAGAAAAACAAAAAACCAAACCTGTCTCTATGCATATTCTGAATATGCTGAGTCTGGAAACAAAAATAGCTGTTTTGATGYTTTGTGATCTCATTTGCCCTGCAAYAGCATCACAGMRAGAAGACTGAACTAAATTTTTGTGCATCTTCAAGAGGATTTTTTTCCCACACCTAATCTCTTACATCTGCTGTCAGAGAATSGATGAATAACAGAGAGTTTGTTGCACAGCTGTCACTGATGCTCTAATTTGACTTCTAGTAATGGTGAGGATGAACAAGATGAAAAGGAGTCAGCTTGACCCCTAGAGCTCACATTGGGTCACTAATAAAAAATTACAGGAAGAAAATTATGTATAGCATCTTTGATCCAATAAAGAGCKTAACCTCATGGTCAACATTAAACATATCTGGAACTTCTCTGCTTTGTAACTTTGCATGTTTTATACATCAATTTGAGAAGGAAGAAAAACATGCAGAGCAGCATTTAATAAATAAATGTACTCTTAGGAAATAAAAAGCTGAACTGTGCATGAATGCAGTTGCCTATTTGTTTGGAATTATCTTGTTGACTACACATCAGCTTTGAAAAAATTCTATTTCTTCTATATAGAAGGGACATCAAACAAATTCAACCCTCCAGACAGGTCTGCTCTYGGTTGAATTTTCTGAATTCAGGTCATGAACCAGTACATGGTTCCTCAAAGGTTACCTCAAGCACTAGATTTTATTTTTGGTTTTCAAACCTCTGATCTTATTTTGGGAGTCTAGAATTTACAAGGTTTGGTAAACCAGCATCTTCTCAATTATAGTATAAAGTTCTCCCTGCCAGGGATGTTAATTTACCATCAACAGAATAGTGGTTTGAATTTATAACACCTTTTTTTCCTCCACAGCTGGAATTTTTTCAAAGCCATTATATAAGAAATTCAAATATTCCTCAGAACCAAACAGGAAGGAAAAGTGAGCACTGCCAAAATGCTGGCTATGGTTACAACATCTTGCTGACAACCGTCTCCTATATGCACTTACCAGGATATTTCAAAAACCCAGGTGACACCAGCAACAATATTTCAGATTGAASAAAATAATCAAGACATATGCCAGGCTTTAAGAGTAATGTGGATACTCTTAGAATGTAATAGGAATGAATCAGTGCTTGCAGCTGCGTTATTTCTATAGGTAATTTTTCTTCTGTAATTAGCTAAGATCACAAACTGATCATCTACTTCAGTATTTTTCTTCTCAAAATGCTTTGCCTGGGATAGGAGAGATGAATGGGATGGAAACACAGAACTCAAGGAGATGGTCTAGTACCATATAATCAGAATTTCAGTTTGGTAATAGCCAACGTTGTTTCCTAGTTCTGTGCAGTAATTGCTGGTTAATCACAGAAATCTKCTTCCTGTGCTATGTCTTGTAATTCCTCTGCCTGGGTCTGGAGCTCAGCAGTATTGCAGAAGTGCTGAGAGCTTTATGTCAAAGGTGTAGGGTAATGAAATCTCTCTTAAATTTGTCTGCCCTGGTTTCAAAGTAGCCCTGCAGTAGCTGGAAGAAATCTGCAGTAATTTAAGGACATTCTCTTGAGCTTTCTCTTCAACAGTCTGARATCTAGGATGTCACTTTTCACACCCTCTAGACAATCTCTTCTGTTTCATAGCATGACCCAGCTACCCTTTGTACAACGTTATTTCAATGCAAGTGTAACATTTTAAAGATGGTCTTTAAGTATTTTTTAGAAAAATAGAAACACTTAGTAACGAGAAAAAAAAATCTGCAAAATGACCTTTGCAACTAGAAAGTACATAAGAAGTCACTGCAAGAAAATCTATGTGATTCAACAAATGTTTTAAATGGAAAAACTAACCTTAGAGAAAAATTCTCATTGGGAAGCATTCTTCAATTCTTGCTCTATGAATTATAGTGGGATACTATCAGTAATTGTAAGGAACATTAACCAAAAGGAACCTAATCATTAGCAGAAGAACATGAGTGCTGGGTTTTTCAGTTATTCAAATCAGAAACTGATTACTCCCAAAGTTTCTGAGCAATTTACTTTAATATGAAATGCATTTGCATAATAGCCAAATCATAATAAAAAAAAAAAAAAAAAAAAAAAAAAAAAAAAAAAAAAAAAAAAAAAAAAAAAAAAAAAAAAAAAAAAAAAAAAAAAAAAAAATCAGTGTATTTCAAGATGTAATCTCCACTTTTACAAATGCCAGCTCTGTTCCTAACGTGGGCACGTTGTTTCATCTCAGCAGAAATGCCATGATAAATGTACTGAAGTACAACTTTTCTGATAGAGAGGAGAGTAAAAAGAAATTGTTTGGACATGCTTATATTTTTGTCAGATAAAAGTGACAYAGAGAAACTGTATGAAAAATGCTGATTAATTCTTTTAAATCAAGCTGAAATGACTGTTTAAATCATTATGGTAGTCAAGCTATACTAAAAAAGAAAGACATTAACACTACTTCTTAATTTGTTCTAAGGACTAAGTAAGAGAATCTGAAGAAGCTGATTTTACTACAGCATTATCTTTGGAAGCAATCATATTGTTATAAATCATAATTTTCCAAGCAATAGAGGTCAGAAAACAATTCTTTTACAACAGGGAGCACCAGCTTATTTAAGTAAAATTACTCATTGCAAGRTTTCTTTCATGTCCAAGTGACATATACAGGCTTTAGAAATTAATTTCCACCAGACAGAAGAAAAAGCCTACTACACATATATGTTAAAAGAACCATTATTATTGGTAGGACTAAAACCTATGTAAAAGCAGCCTAATGATTTTTAACAGCTTTGGTCACTCTCCTGCCTTCACTTCAGTCTTCTGCCCACACCCACATCCAAAATAACTAAGGATTGGCAGGAGGTGGTTGGAAGGCATGTACATTTATTAGGGCAGATGAGGAAAACAGCATTAGGAGAAACACTTTAAAAAATTTCTTATGCTTCTACTTGAAGCAAATTCAATAATACATTTCTACTATAGTACCAATTCCTTTTGCAAACAATGTAGTAACAAAGCTATTATTTGAATCAATGGATTATTACCAATACCAGAATTTTACAAGAAATTGCTTAACTTTATCAAATTTCTAAGTCACTTATCATTCTCAATTGGGAGGATTTAGGAGTACATATTCAGAACTGGTTTCTTTGTTTTTGGGTTTCCCCATCTTCTACTTTGTTCTCAGTTCCACATGTGGTTCTAGAACAGAATATTTCATAAAGAGTCAGCTTTAAATGGGTGTCCTGATTTTAGTAGGAATTTTTGCTCTAGTTCAGTTAATGATTCTACATGTTTAATGTTTTGCTAGGAACACTTTAAAAAATTTCTTMAGCATAAATGACATCATATGTAGATGAGTGTACTTTAATGCAAATTTTGTTTGTGTATGTAAGAAGATGAACATCTATAGCCATAGTTTGTTACAACAGTAACCCTTTTCTGATTTCTGCTTATTTTTGCTATAGTAACCTTTAAAAGTATAGGCAAATCTATTTATTTTTACAGCTTAATTAACTSTAGTTCAGCAACTGTAGGGTATGCTCATAATAACAAAACATAAAGTTCACATCTAAGCTTTGATTTGACCTTTATGATGAATTTAAACCAAAAAAAAGTGTCGGTTTCCTTCCCACAGAAGGAAGAACTGTTAATGTGTCAATTTCCACTAGACTAACTACATGAATCAGCTTTTAGGGTGAGTAATCTCTGGKAGGAACATTTTCATGGAGCCATTTGGAATCCCCTCACTGAAAGGAGAGGTACATTTCTGAGAGGCATAAATAAAATTTTGAATTAAATGAAAACTGAAATATAAATCTGTATCAATGCTTTGGGATGCAATGGGACACAAATATCTTTTGCAGCATCAAGCTAAATAAATCAATATATACACCTTTCTTAAGAGCTTTAGTTTTTTCATGTTTGTCATCTCTCTCTAGTTACTGTATAATAGCAATGAGAGACTGCTGCATATATGAAAATAGTAAGTGGCCTCAGTATGCTGATTTAAATGTCCTTTTTCTCAAGTCTGTTACATAAAGCMATTTGCCCCCCTTTTCTGAAGATCAAAAAGAAATTTATGTTGTATCACATCAAAAGAGACTGATGAAGCAGTGGAGTGAACTTGGCGTTTTCCCCTAATTACAAAGTATACAAGCTGTAGTCTTATTAAATAATTCATGTCTAAGAGTGATAATCACAATGTGAAATGACCTAATATCTATTATTCACAATCCTGATTTATCTTAGTAAGCATTGTTTGCTTACTGAAAACTTGCTTATTTATTTATGGAAGAAAATATTAAATGTAATCTGTTTGCAGTTTTTCTGTAAAACTGTATTTTTCCTATCAGTTCCAGCTCTTAGAGGCTCTCCAGACCTTAGTCCATGTACTTTTGTACCATAGGCACATTCATTATTCCCATACAGGAAACAGTGTTGGAAGTGCCTCAGACAATTTTGGANAAAAATAACCCAACAGTAGAAATTACAGTAAAAACTGCATTTTTAAGAAAGACAGATAGGACTGGATGACCTCTGTCCTTCCATTTGTATGCCTTTATTGCATCATTTGGACAAAAGTGCTGAAGGCCAGATCCACTCTGTGTTCTTGAAGACAAGATGGCTTGCCCTTAACAAGGATGTGACAATCCATGTATGTCTCTTCTTGAAGGAATTAGCTGATGAAAATCATGTTTCTTCAAATGCAGGAATTTTTTCATTCATTCAAAAGCTTTGTTGAATGAAGAAAAAAATATGATGGATGTAGAAGCTTTCATTAAAAAGCTGCCCATGTGATGCATCTGTGCTGGCACTAAGATGCAGCTGACAGAGACTGCTTTTGCTACTGAAAGATGTTTTTGGAAATTATATGTATTAATATTGCTTTTAAGTGTACTCAGCATTTCCTTGGGACTGTGAAACATCCCCCAGACTCCTACAGTAAGTCATAGGTTGCAATGTATTATTCCAAAGGAATAAAATTGCAAAAATAAGTAAATACAAATTTAATTAAAATAAGCTCGCCTATCCTTAAATTTATGGGGGTGTAGGGAGACTGGTTTTATATTGCAGTGTAAAATTGAAATTACAATTGTCATGGATGCATTCGGCTAGCAGAACAATAGGGAGGCAAATCTTCCACAGAGTGCTTGTATTTATTATATTTGTAGCAAATTCCAGAAACGATAATCATCCATGGTCTCTTCACTGTGCAGCATTAACAGAAGCAAAGCAGGCTGGCAACTAAAGCTTTTCCATTCCTTTTGTGAGCACATTTCTAAACAGCCTGCAGTGACAGGAGGTGCTCAGCATCCTTCTCCTTCCTCTCTGAATTCATGCTAGGCACCCACCAACATCCTTTGCATTTAAATAAYGCAACTGCAGGTCTCACTCACTCCTGACTGAACCCCCAGCAGAATTTTCCGTGCCTTTTCAGCAGTCACTGYACTGGCAGCATAAAAGAAAATCAGAAATTTGAAAGACCGTTTTGTTTCTTCATCCAGATCATTGCTGTTTATTCAGCATAGTCAATGTTCTGCAGTTCATGTGGATGGATAAACAGGAATGGCTCACGGCAATATATGAGAGCTACAAATAGGATCAAGACATATTCCTATGATTGCTGGGCTCATATCATTTTCATGGTACAGATTTGAGAGGCTGCTTTATCTKCTCTGTTCTGTGTGCACTGGACATTGATTTTTACATCGAAGCATTCAGAAATGCAGTTTAACCAGCCTTTGGGCATTTATCATTSACAACAGTTTGTGTGAGAGGCAGCTTATTGATCTGTTAATTGAACACTCATTGCCCATTTTTATCACAGGTACCATGATAGTACCACTTATACTTTTTGATAGTTTTGAAGATCTCAGAATCTGCAAAGAAAACAAGAATCCCACAAAAAATCCCAGCAGTAAAAAAGCTGCAAAAATGCATGAATACTCTTCAACAGAAGATTTATCTATTACATAAACTGACCCAGAAACACAGCAAAAGTCATTGGTTTGAATATAAAATCCCTGGTGTATAAAGAATCATCAAAAGGACATAAGTGCTGATGAAACTTCATTCCTGACCTTTTCTATAGGGTTGACCTGTGGACCAGTGCAATGACRTTTTATAGACCTGTGGAAGAGCACTTTGACAGCAAGACTTAAAAATTATAACCAGATCTGGTGATAATGGTGATATGGTGATACTGATAGCCTGTATGTTTGTTATTTGTCTTTAAGTTCTGAAAGGTTTTTGTAACTGAATTGTTTGTTTGGATTGTGGAAGAATAGCTGACCTTTTCATTTTGCTCCTCTTCTTTTCTCTTGCTCCACCTGCCTTTCCAGTGAACTATTTCATATAATTCCTCCCTTAATAAATGAGGGCAAGATTGTGTCTGCTCTTACTAGAAAACTGGGAGGATCAGTACCAATGTGTGACACCTCACTTCATCCCTACCTGAGGAATGAGCAACTGGTTTTGACTATTACCTGAAGCCAATGAAAAACTTTATAATTCCTTAACCACTTTCAAAATCTTCTGAACTGAAAATGCCAAAGTRATGCATAATTCATGAACTTCCAGATTCCCTGATTTCTAAACTGTAATTCAGTTCTGGGAGAACTAGAGGCTTTAAGTACTTATGCTGCTCCCCTCCTCTCACCATTTTCTTCCGCTTAAAACATTAAAATGTGAAGAGAGAGCTGATACTAAAGGAAGAGTCACATTGGGTTCAAAGCAGACAAATCTAAAAGAAATGCCTGCATGTGTGCCCATTTGAGAGAGGTTCTCMGTTAGGATGAAAATCAGCTTAGTTCCATAAATTTATACCAGGACATACAGGTAGGTTATACAAGGCAATGGACCTCTCYCCCTGTTTCTACTACTACAGGTACCTCCAAAATTTTCATTAAGTGAAGAATTTTATAATTTTTAATCAGCAATTAAAGTCACCAGATGATACCAGAAAGCAATCTTACTTACTGTATCACAGAATAGACAGATACAGTCTGTTAGTTTTGGAGAAGAGAGTATTACTAAAGAAGTAAGGCAGTATGAAAAACAAGACTTTCTATCTGTACTCCATTTGGAGCTAATTCAAGAAAAGGAGCAGATCTGTGTGAACTGATCATTGTTGTCCAGCTGAAAACCTAGAAGGGCAAAATTTCTGTGTGCCATTCTGAGCACCAGCAGTCTAGGATATGGAGACATAAAACAAGGGTGCTACTCAGTGAAAAAAAACTTCCCAGATGCATCAGGATTAGTATGAAACATTTTTCTCTTCAGTTTTCCAGTTTATGGCACTGTAACCAGGAAGTGCCCCTTGTCACCAGTGACTACAGGGGAATACATCCCTCTCTGAGCCCGTTTTTGGAGAGGCATCTCTTTCTCAGTAGTGTTGCACCTGAAGGCAACAGATCCCCGATCTCTTCCTCACTGAAGGACTTTAGGTTAAGCAAAGTAAATATACACTCCTCTACATGCATAAGCAAAATTAAGTCAGGATTTTAAATGAACTATTCATTAGGCTGTCTAAGAGTCACATTGATTGCAATGAGATGGGATTAGTCTCTAGATAGATATGATTTGGGCAAAACTATTCTACACGAACAAACATGGCTATGTTTCTGTTAAAAAACAGTAACAGAAAACTGTCAAATTCAGAAAATCTGTTTATTAAAATTGGGTAAATGGAATTTAGGAAAAGACATATGGATTAATTTATTGAAGGCACTTATACAAGAAAACAATTAGATGAGTCTTACATAGTATCAGTATATACAACATTTTTCTAAAAAATTTAATGAAGACATTTTATATTCACTACTAAAGTTTTACACAACCCTGTTTATCTTCTAAAATGCAACTGGGATGAAGGTAGGAACTGTGAGATGAGGTTATTTACATTGCAAGTGTTCAAATGCCCCCATGTCAATAGAGAAAATTAAATCTACAKATTTCCACTAGCACTGAAATGCGTTTCAGTATGACATTGGAAATGATAACGATGAGTTGTTCTTCAGGAACAGTCCATGAAAAAAATCTGCAAACTCCTCAGATAACTGAGCTCTAACTGAAAATGAAGTCACTGAAAAACCTTTAGTTCTTTTTATTGTAGGGGGAAGTGGGAAATTGAAGCTCCACAGAAGACTGCAAAAATGAGTCACTCCAGATGGAGTATATTACATCCCTAATTAAAGAGCACACACAGTACTTCATGATTTTAATGCTCTTAAACAATCTCACTGGCCATAAACATTATGCTAATATCTTTTGTGGGGAAAACCACTTCTGACAGTGACAGTGTGTGTTTGGGTGGATAGCAACAGCACCACTTTAAGAAATAGTTTTCTTTTCATGCTGATAGTTCTCCTATTTCTTTGGTTTCCAGACAAATCCAAAGCGTCTGCTGAGATGCTGCTAGATATGAATTAAGATGTAAAACAATATCATGCACATTAAAGTCATTCACCTATTTTAAGGTGAACTTGAAAGTAACAAAGACTGTGAATTGCACACTTCCTTTGATTTTATTGCTTAAAAGCAGAACCAGGTGATGCTTAGGGAATCCAAAGAATAGCACAGAACATATAAAAGTCTSTCTTTAAAATGCATTTCCACAGCGATAGACACTACTTTGAATTTTATCTTAATAGAGATAATATCTCAGCAAAATTTTCCATTCACTTAGTTTCTTTTAAATGTACAATGATATGCATCAGTAACAATAAAATTGATTGGCTTGTTCAACCCAGTTCAGGATCTGGAGAATGATGAATATTCTTTCTTGTCTGGTTTCACTTCTGATTTACACCTTTTGTCAAATGGTAAAACGTATCAGATTTCAAGGCAAATTTTGTGAGTGAAATTAATTTAGGCTTACCTGTCATGCTATCACCTCTCCAGTAAAARACTCTTGTATGTCCTATCTTGCAGAATTGACTTTATAAAGTATGTACCCAAGGACTTAAAGCCATCATTGAATCAAGAATTTCTATCAATTTAAACAAAATGTAATTCAAAATGTAAGAATACTAACAAATACAGTGTTGTGTAATTATGGTTAACAGGTATGATGCTATTTTAATTATGGTTGCAGGTATGTTCTGCAGCCTGGTAAAGTGGGTCCCTGAATGGGCCTTTTTCTTTTGTTTAGTTTATTCAGATTTGAACTTGAACTATGGATTTCATTAGCTCTTATTAAAATTTCTTTATCCTTTTTATACCTGTAGTTTCATGGACACATACATTTAATTACTATACATCTATAAAGATACATATATGTATAAAACCTTATTTATGTTGGAGTGGGTATCTATGTTACAGTGTACCTATGTCTAAATAAAGAAAGTATAAATATTTGTACACCCCTTCATATACATTATATATATGCAGTATATAAATTGTATATAAATGTACATATTTTTATATCCAAACAATTTCTGAGCCAGCCACAGGTCTACTTGAGAACCTGTAGGTATGRTGGTATCAAGAAATGGCYRTCAGCCCAACACAAAGCAGTGTTAAAACACTAAGGTCATGAAGAAATGATCAGAGTGAGGAAGCTGGCCATGATACCAGGCCAGAGGAAAAGGTCCTTGATGGAATYGTGGGCTGATGTAAGACTCTGAGCCAAGTGACCAGGTTACAAGGAGAAGTGACACAAGAGTTGGCAGCTATTACACTCCATTTTTGCCTCCAGGATTTAGAAGTAAATCCAAGACTCCTCAGCCTTACCATTCTTTTGGCATTGCTAAACACTTGTCAAATCATCCATGGGCCAAACATTTGTTTGCCAACAATCATCTGCCAGTTCAAGCACAGAATTCAACCCTGTACTAATTTCTTCATGGATCAAATATCACCAGGAACATTCAGGATTGCAGACAAGCAAGGTTGGGAAGGACACCTCAGTACCATCTCCAGTTCCTAGAAAAYAATACATGCACACATGTTGTCATTGAAGGCTATTCTTAAGTTTAAAAAGTCAAAGTCTCAGAAATAGGGTGGTTCATGCAACCCTAATTTAGAYATTTAAGCAATGCAAAAGTCATTAACTGCAAGATAACAGCCTATATTTACCCAYAAGGAGTGTTAATCAGGGCAGAAARTAGACCTCCTCTAAGAATGAATCAAAAATGTGTGCTGAAGGAGCCTACTTACAAGACTTCTATTTGTGCAGAGTTTGGAARGAAAGAAGTCATAAAACAGGAATACAAAAGATGGTCTCATACTTCAGACAGCAAACTTAATCTGGGGAACTGGATCCTATCTTTGTTTTCTCTGAGTATTCATGGTCATCCATGCAGGTCTGTCCCCAGGTTAGTGGATCTGGAGTTAGCAGGCTTATCTTCCAGACGATCTTCAGGCAGCCTTTGCACTACACATACAGATAGATCCAGTCTCTGTGCCTCAGGACCTGCATCTACATCATGGAAWTAACATAATCCTTGTCTTCCTACAAAAAGTTCCACAGTGAATTAGCTGCAGTACTATGGTAATACAGAAAAGCATCTGAATAAATTTCCAAGCCTTCAGAGAGTGTTTGAACACTTTGTAGTCAATAAGGAATGGCACTGCACACTGTACRACATGCACAAAATATTGAATTAAGGTTGTAAGGGAAACATCTACTCTGACATTTCCTACATTGTGAGTTCTGGTCTCTGCAACCTTAATGTTCTTTTAATATTGTTTCTCGGGATAATGCTTTTATAAAAATGCAATCTAAGTACCCATCCATATAATAACATTTTATTACTTTGTCAGCGTCAAAGTCAGAAGAAATACTGGGATTTCTGAAGCAGMTAGCTAGTGGTTTTTAAAGTGAAATATGCATAGCTCTCTTGAGTATTCTAAACTAAGGAAGAAACTCCATATTCATATAAAATTTCATTAAGTCTTCATGGAAACATCTATGAATACAGATTGGAATTAAAAAAGAAAAAAATACAATCACTTATATCCCCCCAAGATTTTAGAAATATGATTGTGTCTTCTATTGTACCCAGGTGGTGTAACTTATTAATCCGATGATGTTCTCTCTATTTACTCAAATATGAATATGCACATTTTCTGTGATATTCATAATGCATTAATYTATTTCAGTGAGAACAAGGTTTAAAATATTTACATACAGCTCTTGTAGAAATTTTCTCTTTACAATGCAGCTATGTCATTGATGAACATATAAAAATGAACAGATGAAACAGCTTTTACATTTCTTGCAGTACCATTAGCATACTGGAAAAGGAAWAACTTTCAAGGATTCTGGCTGGTTCATCAACAGCTGCACTTAATTTGCCCTTCTGCTAATTTGCAGTGCTTAAAAACCTATCAAATGACACTTCTAATCGACAGCRTACTCTGTGATTATAAACTGATTAAACTCTATGATCTCTTGCTGCCTTGTAAATACTTCTGTCACCTTTTCCAACAGAAATTAGCCAGAATTATTTCCTGTGCATGCATACTGTGTTGTTTTACTGAGCCAAGTTTCAATTGCTAAAGTCAACTGTCATTGTCAGTTTATTGTCATTATCTGGGCAGTACAGGAGTTATTTCTGTTAATGTTTCTCTTYTAACTAAAGCAGATAGTATGAATGAAGCTGGCCTAAAAAGAGCAAACAGAGATGCCTATTTCCTTAACAAAGGCTTCTTGAAGCTCTTTACCAGTGTAATAGTACTCCTAGGCTTCCAGGTGCCTATTCACTGAACCTGAGGCAAGCTATAACAAGTCAGAGCATCTGCAGACATCTTCTTAAAACCAGCTGGGACAGAGTCTTTTCAGACAGTTATTTGAATGCCAGACTCATTTGGACAGGTTTTACCTCATTCAGAGATGATTAAGTCTAGCCTTTTGGTGACCTTTGCCAACAAGTATCATGGAAYGGTTGAGTTTGGAAGGGACCTCTGGAGACCATCTAGTTGAACTCTTGCTCACATTGGGGTTGGCTGGAGTCCATTCAGGCTTTTAATGTCCCCAAGGAGGGAGATGTCTTGTGCCAGTGCTCACAGGAAAAAAGCTTTGCTTGTGTTTAAGTGGAATTTCAAATGGATCTCAATGGACTGTTATGKGTCTCAATACTTTGGAGAACAAAAAATGCCTCAGGCCTCTTGTCTGTTGCTTAAACTCATGAAAGCATGTAACTATGTCCTTTGCTTTAAACTTAGTGGYTTTTTTACTARAGGAAGTTTAACAGAKGATGKGCTTTTCAAAAATCTCAATAGATGTCTATCCCCATTTTTAAGTATAGAGCATTTTCAAAGGAATCCAGCTTCTACCAACTTTTAAAACAGAAACAACTGCCTCTATGTGGCGCAGTGTAACTTTCACATTCACGTTCCTTTGTTGCAGGCTGATTTAGTCTGTAGCTAGATKACATAAGTATGCATTTCCTGTATCCTTAATTGATGGAATTCAAACATTTAAATCAAGAAGACATATACAGGAAGAAATGTTAATTTCTGAACACCATTTTTGGTTTATCACTTTTGTAATGCAAATCTGGGAATCAGCAGAKTGAAGGTCAGGTTCTGAATGTAATTATGTTCACTGTAAATAAATCATGAAGACTATTAATTTGAAGCAAAAAATGCTAATTTCTGATTTAATTTTAAAATTCCTTATTGGCCATATTCTATAAAACTTGTCTTTCATTTCAAAGAAAATGGATCCAAAAAATCATTTTGTAAAAATAATTTTTAAAATAGGTGTTTTGGGGGTTTTTTTCTTTCTGCTCTGTCCCTATTTTTGTGATTATTTTTCCTTCTATATATGGGTTTTCCCATGAAACAAAAGATATTCCAGTTTAGGAAACGCAATCCAACCAGGAAGCATAAATAGTACTTGTTTACTCAAAACCAATGGCTATTTGTAAAACATTTCAAATCACTAAGATAGTAGTGAACTTTCAGGCAGTAYGTGGGTAAAGTTCCTTATAACTACTGTAAAATCCTAAGAAATTGTAATCTTTACTGCAAAAACTACGACAGAGAGAAAGATAGAATACACAGACAATTCACAATATCTCTTACTGAATTTTAGATTTGTATGTACCCTATCTGCCTTCCTTTCTACACACCTGCTATCAAAATAGAGGTCACAAATATTTGCATTGTAAAAGGAGTGCTTGAAACATTTTGAGAGYGGCAAAATATAGAATAACTGGAACAAGACTTTCTATACCCCAGCCCTTACATCTCTACCTTCTCTTTTCACCCCCTCAGGGGTCCATCTGGACTGAGAGGACTGATTACTGTCTGCTRTATTTTTGGTTATTCATTGGTCATACAAGCGTTCATTCCCTCCGCCCTCCATCCAAAATCTGTTCCGCAATTATAAAATGAAATATTTCACTTTCTGTGTTAATACTCAGGGGGTAATTTTCCCTACTTCAAACTGACTTTTTAGGGCTGTATTTGCAATAATCCAGCACAAAATCTCACAATAAGACTGTACAAAATATCACAGTTCTCGTGGAAAGATTGCTTTTCTTGCTTTAAACTTATCAGTAGAAATGGCTCGACAGTTAAACAGATGTGCACTCTTACAGTATCTCTCATAGTACTTTCATTTTTCAGGATTCTCTAGTACTGGGAACAGCACTAAAAAAAAATCCAGAATATCTGTTCTCATGTTTTAATTCTTTTGGATATCCCAGAATGGACCCCAGGGGACATCTTGTGCCAGCTTTCTGACAGTGACTTGGCACAGCAGTAAGCTCTCATTGGTTTCTGAATAAAACATGTGCCTATCCCGTAGTCCTCAAGCACTCCACATTATGTCAAGTGCTTCAAATTTAATGGGGAATGTTAACTACACTCTGCCTGTTTGCCAGGGCTTCAGCCAGTTAAGGTTTTAATTAAATTTTTAGGAACTATTTATTTATTTATTTATATTCCAGTGCAAGCAACGCTTTAGAAATCCCCTTTTCTAAAAGCATCATTGTTGAGGGTCTGTATGGGGCCACAGAAAGTAGGGTGAGTGYCTTCTAATAACATAACACAGGAAAAACCAGCACCCAGGGTTGAATGAGAAAAGGAATCAGATAGATGGGAAAGAGAAATGGGGACAGGAACAGCAAAAAAAAAAACTTGATCTTCTTTTTCAGACTGTATCCACAGATACCAGGTCTGTAGCCAAATATTCAAGATTTATAATTACCAGCTTAACTTTAAAACAACAAGAAGAAGATTTTTTGTACTGTGAAMTGCAATTCACAATAATTTTATTATAACTGAAAAGCAGAATGTCCCTCAAGGTCTCTTGACYGTTGGCAACACCTCAGAAATTCAGTACTTTTATAACAAGAGTTACTGGACATCGCTAATGGAATTATGAAAGGACATGGGGCTTTTTGACGAATGAAAATGACTGAATAAAAGCCTAGGAGAGACAAGATTTAGGATGTTTAATTCGTTCTTACATACTCTAGGTTTTTTTAAGCCTTGGCTCAGTAAACTCCTCACAAAGGTGTATGAAACTGGAGGTGGTTTGTGTTAGTTTGTTGGATTTCTATGAAGGAGGAAATGTAGGTGGAGAGGGACCAAGTGAATGGTCCTTGCTAGGACAAACAGAAGGGGCACTTGACTGATGCTGGCAGCTGTAGAATACAGAGGATAGAAGTTGTGAAGGTTGCCTGGAGCAAAGGCAGTGAAAGTGGGGGTCAAATAAGTTGACAGCATCCTTCTTCATACCAGCAAGGAGGTTGGGAAAATATTGAAACCCTTAGGCTCTCCGTGGCTCACAGCAATGCAATACAACTTCCTTAAATAATCAAATGGCAGCAAAGAGATGAAATGCTAATCAAGGACATGACATTCAAAAGCTAGTTTTGAAWTAATTTTTGTTTGTTTTCTTCTCAAAAGCATTAAACACACATATACCACCATGTAAACAGAGTATAAGCGTTAGTGAATTGTCTTCAGAGAGGAGMTAAATTCTCCATTCTCAAAGCTGGAAGGTCATTGCCTAGATTGCTCTCATTCTCTGAAGTTTGTTTTGTCCAGTCACAATTTGCACAACTATGCTCAGACATTTTCAGATTGTAYTGAAATAATCTTTTATAGATATCTGGTAGGATTCTGGAGGAGTCAGCTTCTCCAGTTCTGTTTTACRTTTTGCAACATCACTACGATCTGAGAGCAACAATTTGGACAAGAGCCCTTATTCTCTGTATTACTTACGCTATGTCTAGGCTGAAAAGACCTCTCAGACATGCAGAAGGCTTAGCCAAAGATAATGGAAAAGAGTTAATACAAGGAAATAAATGTTCCACTATKCAGCAAATTATTAAATTAGTTACATTGTACCGAGTGAATTAGATTACTTACACTGCTATGTATTAGGAGTAACCTAACTAAAAATTAAGCCTATTTTAATACTGAACTTAAATATCTTTCCTCAGCTTATATATCGCTGCTAGTTCTAGACAAGAAAATCTGAACAAAATATTTTCTAGTTATGAATTATTTCAAGGTTGAATATTTTCTGTTTCAACAAGAGGTTTTACTTGCATGTGACTTTAATTCTCATCTGTCATTTCCTACAAATGAAAACACAGAAAACAGAATGCAAAACTCCCATATAGACAAAAGTAATGAGGTGATCCAGGGTGGGACACATCCTAAACTTTGAAACACTAGCCTAAAATAAAAAAGGTTGTGTTTCACTCTATTGCTCTGAATGGAGCAAGGCCCCAGACTTGAGSCTCCAGCCTCACTATGATAGAAACCACTAAGAGATATTTACTTCTCTGTGAAATCTCCTCCCCAGTCCATTCTTACTATCCATTAGTCCATTCTTATTTGTGCTGTCCTTTATCTGGGACATGGTCCTAAGGGGAAGTTTCTCAGTAAACACTTCTATTGCTAGTTTAGGTTAAATTGAAGAAAAATTAAACCCAAGCAAAAGCCTCATTTTGTTCCTGGTCCTTTTTCATTACTACTAACAACTAAAAAACAAGTCTGCACATTCCAGTCCCCATGGAGATAAAGATATTCTTCCACAGATAGAGATCAAAACAGATTGCTCCCTGCTTGAAGTACATGGAACCAGGCAAAGAGTTGTAACTCAGTCATAATTCCCTTCCTGACCTACTCCCTGGGTATTAGAGCAGTGMATAACCCACTTTCAGGCCATATAAATTCAGCACATCATTGTTAATAATTGCTATGGGCCTTTGTGATTTCTTCTGTCATTTTATAAATACGAGCAAACCCACGGCTCTGATAACTGAATCAGCATTTATGACTTTGATGCTATTTCCAGTATAATATGTGCCAYGGCCTCTTGGTACTGCTTCGATCCTACAAAGTGCAGCAGTATTTCTTTTTCCTCGTTGTGCATGTATAAAATACTGGAGAGCTGGCTTTCGGCAAGAATAAAAAGGTTATTCTGACACTGAAAGGCACTTTCTGAAAGAAGGTTATTTGAAAAATTCTTTAATGTGAAAAGTGATGCCAATAAAATGAGGATTTTTAGTCAATTTCAAGGCATGTAAACCTTAAGTAATGTCCTTGAATCTTTCCAGTTTCACAAAAAATCATCCTCAGAATCTACTAGAAAGTAACAATAGTCTAAATTTTGCAGTTTTCTTCGGTAAATATTTGGATTTCAAACTGCTGCAAAATAAATGTTTACTATTAGAGAGATGTCAGTAAGTTACTAAAGGGTCTATTAGCTACTACTTTTGTCAGTGCTACTTTTTTACAGTGATTAAAAAAATTATATTAATAGATGTCTATTGAATTTTGTAGGTGACTCAGGAAAAGAAGAAAGGAAGAAGAAAGGACAGGTGCTCTTTGTATACCATGATCCAAAATGATATATCCCATTACAATTAAACAAGTGATAATATATGTGAAAAATGAGTGATTCAACTATATTTATAAAATGAATGTCTCAAAAAACAGCCCCTCACAAATGGCTTGCACTGTTAAGTTAGCTGCCTCAGTGTGAGCACTCCTTGCAGTGTCTTGCTGGATGACCAAATAAATTCTTTACAGTGATAAGAAAAGGAGAGGTGCCAAATAAAAGTAGGAAAGCATTTGTGTCTCTGGACACAGCACAAGAAAAGATCAGTGTTAAAATGCATTTTTRTAATAGGTCCAGGGAAACAAGTAAATATTGAGAAGGAGCAGAAGAGAAGCCTGTAATTATTAAGAGATTATAAAACAAACCTGTGGTATCAGGCTGACCAGGCTTAACTATTCTGTTTATTTAAGAGGCCAAAAGATTACTCAATCACAGTAAACAGTTATTTGCCTAAATGCCGTTACAGGAAAGACTTGACAAGACTCAATGCTTGCAGAAGAGAATGGGAGAAATCCAACCTAGAAATAAAGCTGAAGTATATATAATCAAGTTTTTAAARTCTGTTGCAGGGGGTCCTAAACTCAATTGTATGGCTCCTTCCAAACCAGATTGTGCATCTTACTAAAAGATGTGCTCAGCAAGCTTTCACAGAGCTCCCAAACCTAAAATAGATTACCTCATGAGCATCTGTAACCTCACCATTTAAGGAATATTTGTCTTTCACAGACTGTTTCAATTTTTAAATTCCTTTAAGTTGTAAGGATCTTCCAGCATTAACATCAGCTGGCTAACAGAAGAKAATTCATTTTTCCCCATTTTGAGACTTCTTGCTAAAATTACTGATGAGTAATAACCCTAAGCAGTACAGTACACTTTCACTACTTAGACAGACAAAACATGTAAACTATATGAAATAATATTAATTTACAGTAGAAGAGGAAGGTTTTGGGGTTTTTTTGATTGCCGAGAGGGTTGGTCATGCGATTGTTGTTCGTCTGCTCTTCAGTGTACAATCTKCTCTACCTCCCAGCAGCAGCATCTCTGAAAGAAAGTTGCTCTTCAGGTGGTGATCTGACCTTCCTGACAACAATGATTACTGTTTAATCTCCAGCCACATATTATTTCAGATGATACACATTGTTCTGTAAAGGAAAATTTTTAAGTGCATCATCAATCTAAAAATTCACTATTCCTTCCCCAAGATCTTCAGGATGCTTTTCCCAGCACTGAGGTTTCCCCAGCTGCAGGACTTTGGGTTTTCTTCCATCCTGGAGCTGGCAACTCCCCTCACMTGTTATATTTAAGTCAATCCATAAACAAGACTTCTTTTCCTTTCCCTGAATTTTTGAAGGCATTTCTCATAGCATAGCTAACAGATGGAGAAACAATCTGAAAGGAGGTGGGCAGAGTTCAGTGAGGAGATGTGGGCTTAGGCTCTGCCTTCAGGCAGAGAGACCAGGAGTCTGGGAGTAGGTTGGGTAAGAGGAAAATCTTCTGTCATTGAAGCTGCTTCAGCACTGAGGTGAGAGTTTTAGCTGCAGAGTTATTTTAGTTTGGGTAGGGAATTGGTAAATACCTATTTTGACTACAGAATTTTTGGCAGACTGGCTTATTACTTGTAGTCTGACACCAGAATTTGATTTTTTTTTTACAAGAACCAATTGAAAGTGCTAGGACAAATGTGGAGAGAGGTGTAAGATGAACAACAGTTTCAAAACTGTCAGAGGCTCATAAATTATGGAGCAAGGTATCACTGAGGACCTGAATAGTAACATCTCAAGTTGTATCATTGACTCTGCGCTTCCCCAAATTGGCAAAAAATGCCTAAAACAAGCAGCAGCTGCCATGGCTAGGTTTGTCTGCACACAAAGTTTCCCTAGCTGAGTTCCCAATGGCACATTAAAGTGAATGCAGGTTATCTCTATTGATATTCAAGCATTGTTGCCTGCTAGAATGTATAATGGTTTTGAAGTCAGATTTGACAATAGTTATGACATGTTATGCAAATAATGTCAAGCCTACTTCTCCTGACTGTGGTGGAAAAGGCTTAACTTGAAACTGTTTATCCTTATCTTCCCTACTGAACAAAAGCTAAACATGCAATAAATAAATGTTCCTGTGAAAGGTGAACATGTGAGAGAAATGAAGTTTTAAGTAACTTCTGTCAATAACAAAAGGACACACAAAAAGGAACAAATAAAGCTCTAGATATAAACAGGGTTAAAAAAAATCCATAAGGTAACCAAAACAGACCTGTGTTGATGAAATGAGTAATTACTGAYAATGACTCAGATGCTAATGATAGAGACTGTCTCTAAGGCATAGGAGCACATCTAGGCCAAAATAACTTTCTGCTTCCTCTTATCACACACCAAACTAGCAGTAAGAGATGTTCCTAAGTGATTCTTCAGAAGAAAGCAGAAAATAAGAATCTGAGGAAGAAGAGCAGTTTTGGATTCAAATAAAACCTTTCAAAAGGACTTCCAGAAGTTGTTCTGAAGRATATGTGGATTGGATCAGACTGTGTACTTTTTTATTTTTTTAAATCAATGTCTTAAAGAATATTCTGATTATTGCAAAAAATAAATTCATATTATTTGGCCAGGAAAATTTTATGTTTTATATATAAGTAGGAAAGAAATCTTACAACCTGAGATCATGTTGTATGGGCCAAAGTTTCAAAGCTTGATTGAGTACTAAACAAGATTTAAAGAAGATATGAATAAATTATACAAGTGGACAGGTACTTGTGATTATACATAGAACTAGTTTTCTTTGTTTTTATTTATACAGTGACCAAKACTATCAGGTCATCAAAAATAACTTTAACATTCTGTGTGACGGCAGCTTGAAAGCATCTCCACTCATGAGGCACGGCAAAAGTATTCAAAGAGATAAGATTGTGTTTGGGAACAATGTCTAGGGAGAAACCCTGCAAGTATTTTCAGATAGTCCCTGATGAACATCTAATTCACAGTTAAGTATAAAGATCATTTGAGCTAAACATTTTATTTGGTTCCTTTTCAAGTACTGTCCCTTTTTCCTCATTTTCGCTTGTCATCAGGAAAGAATAGAAACTTGGTTATACKTGGGTTTTCATTGTGATTTTAAAGACTACTGTTCCCTGAAGCAGTGAGCCACAATAGTTATTGTGTTAAAGCACAAGATGTTTCTTCTTCATGCAACCTGTCATAACATTGTGATACTCTTCACCCCTTAAAAAAGGAAGGAGCTTCTCTTTTACAGTTATATATTCCATCATCAAAATCTATGATCCCAGGACGCTCAGAACAAACACAATAGGCACTGTCCATGTCAATAAGTTGCCACTTATTACCTTTCTCTGTATCATTAAGATGAGCACCAAAACTGCCCAGTCAGTGCAATCAGTCAACTCCCTTTCCCAAGTGAGTAATTACATCACTGAACAACTTTTAAGAATGGAAGAGCTGCTGCAAAATGGAAGAGATTTACGAGTTATTTCAGTCTTGCCCATCCTTATCTATCATAACTGCTGACACAGAAAAGTATTCAAAAGACAAATTCTGAAACTGGGAAAATATGAATCAGCACTTGAGCCGAGTTTTTTGCATAGATCTTGTCATTTGCTTGGCCAACTGACTGTATAATGGTAGCAGAGTTTTAAAGYTACAAGGCCTGACTGCTTTTCCTAGACTGCAGCCACCCAAGATTTCCTTTGGGTTTGTCTGTGTGCGAGGAATTCAACTTTCAGAGAGTTACAAACTCTTCAGAAGGCCCAGCACAGCACAGCTTAGCGATGAGATGAAGTGCTGTCTCAGCCCGAAAATGAAAGCCTCTSTGCAGCATTGCTGCACACAAGCAGTGCACCCCACAGGCATCACTAAGCTGCCTTTGGTCCCAGAGTGACACTGCTTGTCACCTGTGCAGCTGTGGTGGCTCTGGGGCAGTTTGTCTACCCTGGGTAGGGATGTAAAAACTGTTTCATGTTATGGTACCCATTCAGTGTAAGGAAGAAATCGATAACTACTGAACTGCCAGTTTATCTGCCTCCTGTAAATTTAGTATATAGCATCAGTGTGCCATTCCTCATTTTCTGTGGCATCCTAAATACGGTTGTGTTACTTTCTAGGTAACACAGATGAAGATAAAACTCTCACAGAAAACACAGGCAGGATAACCAATACAAAAGCGGGCAGAAAATTGCTGATCAAAAGTCTTTCTTGAAATATAACACGTCTGAATCTCTTTTCAGGTTGCACATACACAATAAGGGAAAATCATGAGCTTCAGGTTTAGAGTTTAATGAGGCGCAATTGAATATTTTATTACAATTACTGTTGCAAGGAGTCCTTTATGGCACAACATTCTTCCAGAATTAGAGCTTAATCAATCATATTGCAGAAGATAGACATTTTATGGAATATCTTCTTTAACAGATTTTTAAAATAATTTAATTGATGCTAATAGCTGCAAGAGCTGATATTTTTTTCCTTTAGAGTGATGAACCCTTCCCATGTTGTTAATATGTAAATGTACTATGTATAAGATGAAGAGAAGCAAAATACAGCACAACAAACTTAAATGGAATAAGACTAATTTTAACTCAATTAAATTGGGTCACAGAGGAGAAAATCACATCTTCATGAGATTTGACAAGAGAACAGATTTGCATGAAAAACTATAATCTGATAATTAAGGGCTAAGACAGTCTTTAGCTTCATACTGTCATTTTAGGCCATATTGCCATAAATTATAAATATTTAGGAGGACACGATACCTTTTTGTCCTGATTGACTGAAAACACAAAGTTTGGTTGTGACTTTAATAAAAACAGTAGTTTAAGGTCAAAAGCTTCTGTTTCAAGTTCTCAAACAATCAATTGACACATACAAAATGCATGGATTAAAGCACTTCACCAGGAAAATCCTCAAACCATTTTTTAAAACCTAACATTAATCTATTTTCTGGGTGTATTTTGAATTKTTCCAGTTACAGTACATAGCTAACTAAATTTGGATTTTAATTTAAATGTCAACAGAGTTTTAAGAGCTAATTGTTTTTCATATACAAAGTGGTGTTTTGTGAGATATCCCCCAGAAATGAGTACACTGTGGGTTGCTACAGGTGGGGGCTATTTTCATTCTTTTTGTGAGTGAGCCTGTCCTGTGATCAAAAATGCTGGCTGTATTTCTAGGAAGGTGTTTTCAGATGAATATCTMGAAATACAGAGGCTCTACTTAGGTTGTGTGCTTTGGTGCAGTTGAGAAATCCAGAAAAAGATATTCCATTTTAAAATAGCAGGAACAAGAAAGGCATCCAAACTAACACATTTGTATGGTTGTGCTGCCTCTGCCTAGTCCATGTCCCTTTTATTTTATTCCTGTTAGGTTTTAGGCACGTGGGGAACCAGATTATTTTATTTTATTTTATTTTGTTTTATTTTATTTTATTTTATTTTATTTTATTTTATTTTATTTATTTTATTTTATTTAGGAGTGTCTTTCACCTCTCATGGTTCAGATTCAGGTCACACAGCATCCTGAATGGTTCTTTGGTGACAGAAAGCATGTGAAGTGCAATGTGGTTGTACCAGTCTCCTTATGCTGGCTGTCATAGATGCCTTTAATTGGTCCATTAATATTCTATCAAAATTGTCATCAAATTACTCTCTTGTTATCAGCCTTAAAGCAGACATGAGTTTACACAGGACCCAAACAATTCCCTTACAGGATCAAAATCTGCAAGTTGAGATGAAGTAAAACGCAGAAAACCCCTAACATGTCTTTTATGTCACTGCAGGTTTTTACCCTAGCTTGGTTCCTACAGCAGTAAACTTTACCTTTTCACAAGCACTCAATYCACTCTTGAAATTATTAGAGAGAGCTATTTTCTTCTTTATTTTTTTTTCTCTTTTCAGTTTGAAAAGGAAGTTACTCCTGGCCTGAAACCTTGCAAGCCAAGGTTCAGATCAAAACGTATTTTATGGTTGAGTTGTTGCAAACCATTTAAATTAAGGATTTATAATGGAACTGCTGACACAACCTTAACTCTAGCTGTTTGAATGGCACCACAATAATTATATGAGAATTTAATGATTTCAGCTGCAGCTGAACTGTCAAGCAGCATAACCAAATAAACACCAACATTTATACAGGCCATGAGTGAGAAAAAACATAGTAGCAGACCTGGGTAAACACACTCATAGGAACCTGATGGAAATTTTGATAGGAAAAAAAATCAGGAATATTCCAGGCTATAAATAAATACCACTTTAATTTCCTTTAGAGTGAAAAAGAATAGAGTCACGATGCAATTACAGAGTCCTCCTCTTCCTTTATATAAAAAGCATGTGAGACCATCCGGAGAAACACAGGATGTGTTAAACTACAGACTGACGAGTGACTCATCAATAAGATAAAAATAGATTTAAACTGAGAAACGAGCTGAGAGAAATGGGCTTAACAGTGAGTAGCAGGCAGGGAAAGAGGAAAGATTAAAAAAGCTAAAGCAGGAATTGGGAAGTACTATTCCAGAACATACATAACATTTCTAGCATCCTTTTTCATATCATATGTTAGCTAGAATTTAAARAATTTGCCTAGTGAACATCATGCACTCTTCTTACAAAAGCAAAGTTCATACACAGACTTTCGTCCAAAAAAACCCACCTTTTACATTATGACCAAATTATTAATATCAGTATTTTTCTACTCTCAGATAATCCTGTTTCTAATAAAAGCAAGTTGGGTATTTACATTTCAACTATGTAGTTTTCCCTTTTAATTTGGCAGGTACCTCATTTGCAATGTATTTCWCTGCAAATTCACAATCCCACTTCACACCTTCAGGGTAGCACTGAGTGTGTGTAACAGTTCCAAAAGCAAACTTTCCAGGACTCTGCTCATATAACAACTTCTTGAAGAATACAGTATATCTATTCATCTTTCGTTAAGCAGCTATCTTTTCTGCCTCTTTCATTTTTTAAAAATTTTAATTGTCTCCAAAGGTCTCCATTTGTGGGCTATCATACCMGGTTTTCATAAGATATCCTGATCCTCATAGATCAATGAGAAATTATACATTTTTTAATGACAGGGAATTACAGGATTTCATTGAAACCTTCAGATCAGGAGGCTGTACCATTGATTTCAGTGACTGTAGAATTAAATTCATATGGCTTTTATTTACATTATATTGAACATGGACAGAAAAACATAAAGGCATAAAGAATTAACACAAAACAAACTAAAAGGAAACCCTACTCTTATTTGACCCTCAATTAAAAAAAAAAAAAAAAAAGTCTTCTTCTCCCCCATTTAAAAATAAACTGTCATTTTAATGGTCATATCCAGAATAATTTAAGAGTCTAAAGCTGAAATGTAAGCAAAACCTAGATATAGGGGCAGAAAAGTCTGCACGATAAAAATATCTGTGCAAGCTGTCATCCAACTCTGGAAATCCCTAAATTCTATATTTCTTACTTAAAGCACATCAAACCTACTGTTTTTGAAATTTTACTTCTCAGTGTATACTATAGAATTTTTGTATTGACCATGTTGACTAGGTTAACAACTGCCCGATGTCTAAATTTAATCAGAAACCTGAAATTAAATTTTTCTGCTGACTTCCTTGGGTCTGGACTTTATTATGAGGGCAATTCACATATTTTGCTATGCAAAATACAGAATAACACATAAAAAAAATCTCAGAACAGGTCTGGAAAGTACTATTTCATTTCCAGGCTGATGGATTTAAACTTTCAGATCATAGAGGCTCCTCTTGCTTCACTGGTGCAGTGCATCATGAATTCTACCCTAGTCAGTAGCTTTGGGCTCAACAAATGACTGACACAAGAGTAGAAATTTCTGATCATTTATCTCCTGCTTTCTTGATCTAATCTAAATCTGGATATCTGAGTGAAAACTAGATCTGATATAGTGAAACTACAGTGGTTWTTATCAGTGAAGACTGTTCAATACTAAATTCCTGGCTGTACAAACATCCCTTAGAAATTATACTGGGGATAAATTATTTAAAAGGGTAGAGGGTTAACTCTTGTCATTTGGTTAAACATGCAGATAATTAATGGATTGATATCATCACTTCAAAATTGAAAGATAATGGTATTTACATCAGGACTTCCCTGGCAGGGATCCAACAGCAGGAGAAGTAGCAGATAACGAGAGAAAATTAATTACTGATCATGATGAGAAAATGCAATACTCCTYCTTTTGTTTCATTTTTATTTCAATCTCATGCAGAAGGGAAGCGCCCCAAAATAATAAAAACATTAATGCATATATGTTCTTCTAAGCATGCCAATTAATTTCTCATCCCTGTTTCCTCAACACTTCTGACATAATGGTAAGCTTGTTTAACAAACTAAAAAAAGAAATCCACCAAACTATTTTAGTGAGTCAAATGACAACTAACATTAGTATCTGATTTTAGTCAGAGTGTTTGTGCTATTGTTGAGCATTTAGACTTCATAGCTGTCCTGAGGGGCCTTTTAACCACAATAGCACTGCAGGAGAGTCAACATGAAAATCAGATGGGTAATTATCAAAGTCAAAATTTGCCTTGAATAATAATCCTAACACAATTTCTTAAGAAAATTTCATTTCCTCATTGTCTTTATCAATTTTTAAAGATATTAAAATGCACATGCAGATGGATCAGGGAAGAAAGATTGAAGAGACAATAGTACATCTGATTCTGCTTTTGTTTAAATTGAATATAAATAGGGAAATAAGACACTATTGAGTGCACTTTCCATTTATTTTCAAATATATGATTATTTTCAAATATATGATTATATAGCCTTTTACTTACTGAGCATTTTCTATCTCCACTTCCACAATAATTGTGTGATGAATCCACAAGTACTGGTACTAATTGATACATATTTATGGAGTTGGATTTGATGATCCTGATGAGTCCCGTCAAATTCAGCACATTCTATGCTTGTTTTAATATGATGAAAATGAACAAAATCTCATCTCATTTGGTAAAGAGTAGATGAGATATAACATGTTTGATAGCAAAAATTTGATAGCACAGAGCAGACTTGCTTTCTTTAATAGCCTTCTAAATTATCCTTAATTTATACAAAAGAATATAGATTTCCTGAGTTTAGCCTGTTTTAATAAAACTATGGATTCTTTCTTGTCACAAGATTGCTATGTATTATATTTAATATTTTCGTTATTATGTATTGTAGAAATATCCAAAATACTGTGCTAATCTATTGTAGGGAAAAGTAATAGCGGCAAGACAAAATTGCTCAAAACCATTTTCAGTAGAAAAAAATTAAAAACCATTGCTTCCCAAATAATAAAATATATTTCAGAGGGGGTTTTATTCAAATATTAATATTTAGAATACCCTATGCTAAATATTTCATATATTTGTATTAATATTTAATATTTACCTAGTATTTAATATTTAATTATAATATTTTTGGATAAAGTCTGCTGAGTATGCAGAAATTTCTCTGATTTTTTCTTTACTGGGGTAAATATTTAATTTGGTTTCTTTTTTTATTTTCTTGGATTCTAAGGTTTAAAATGGAAAATAGGCACCTCCACAGAAATCATAAACCCATAATTTTTTTTTCATTTAGTTTAATTTTAGGACTGTAAGCAGAAGGTGACAACTATCTATATTTTCACCAGAAATTCTTCTTTTACAGCTAGAATTCTGCCACAAAGAATGCCTAACATTGCTCACTGAATAGACAGGCTCTTCAGCTCCCTTTAGCTGGATTCAGTAACTCAGTTCTGTAYGGGTGTTTGGCCTCTAAGACCTGACAGACCAAGAAATCCTCAGTGCACCTATTCCATCAGGTGTGTTCTAACACAGTGAGAATTCTTTTTAATTTCTTTTATTTTGTGATTAGYACAGTCATTTGGGATGCTTTGTGAAGTGTCCAGGCTCTGGCTGACATCAGTCCACTGCTATGGAGTATCTGCTCTCATGGCATGAGTGCTCATGCTGGGGCACAGATCCCCTTCCAGTCTCTGGCACAAGGAATATGTAACATGGATTATTTCAGTATTGGCTGAAGTGACTGCTGGCAGTGAGGTCTGATCTCAGATGGGTGCCCGAACCACTTCACTATAGATTCCCTCCATCCCAATGAATTTAATTATTCTGTTTAAAGCTGAGCATGATGCGCAAAGGGAGGCCAGTGACAAACATGGCGAGGATTTGCTGTTTGCTACACCCTGCAGTCTGTGTGTTCATATYGCTTCAAGCACATATGTGATTGTATCCCTATTATTCTCCTATCTCTACATTTCTCATTATGTGGAAATCTTGGGTAGTTAATTCTGTTCTTCACATGCTGAAAGGGATGCTGCTGTTTTATGGAGACACTGACTTAGATTTATCTCCAGTATTTTAAACCACCTTTGCTCTTTACACGCTTGAGGTACCTTTATTTTACCATGGCCTGCAGGGAGGGTAGTTTAATATACAATTCCATATCAAATGTGATTTTAAAGAGGAGAAGAAAAAAGCAGAGAGAAGATGAAAGATAGTAATAAGATCACAAAACTGCATAAACCAGCTATATGTGCTGCTAATGTGTTCTGTTATATTATTTTTATCACTTCAGATTCCCCGGATACCCATCTGCTTTTGTTGACTAGTTTCTGTTGCATTTCCTGGAAACTGTTTGTTCTGAGAAGCCCAAGTGTGAATGACAGTCTTATATATTAATTCAAAGAAATTAGGGTGAGTACAATACAGGGTCTCAAGTGTGTTGGTTAAGCAGTGCCAAAGAACAGATTTAAAATGTAGGGCAGTTTACAGTTCTCATGATGCACAGTAGCACAGCACTCATTAGAATTCTAGCAATGCTTCTGCTTATTTTCAAGAAGTATGTAAGCTGTAAAATGAATGACAGATAAGCTTTGCATCTTGGGAAATGTGTGATTAAATTACAGCAATTTAAGATAAAACACATGAAGAGTTATCATTTTGACATGCTATTTGCTAAAAACATCCTCTCTTATTTACTCTACAATGCTTTAGATGTTCAGTCTGAAATCTATGCCCGTGTCCCTTATCCGAAAACACGTGATTCCTGTTGGAGAACACAATACCATTATTCCCTAGTTCACTGGTTTTCCAGCATCTCCTTGCTAAACTGCACCAATTGCCTCTTATACTGATGTAAGACTTAATCAGAGGGTTTGTTCTTCAGAAGGGTGTAGTGTTTGGAAGCGTGCACATAATGACAGAAGCATAATTCAAACATTTTAAASGTGGTCCCAAGAACACTGGGCCTTTCCAGTGATGATCCTCTACTGCCCAAAACAGCCCCTGAGCTCATGCTACTGCCWCCCATGACTGTGGCACAGACCTTCTTAGCTTTGCTGTCTGCTTTCTCAAAACTTGTAGAAATAACAAAAACCTTTTACTGTACCTGATAAAAAATTAGTAATGGGGAGATACCAGAACAATTGCTGAAGCCTTGTTTCCTTAGGCAACCAGCTTTAAAAAGAAAGTAAAACAAAATCACAGTGATGTGGAGTCAAAGCTTACTTGCAAAGAACACAGTCATTGTGAGAACTTTGTGGATCTGTTATTTTGGAAAGAATATGAATATTCATTGAATATGTATCTTTGCACAAACCCCATGCAATTAAAATTATAGCCATTGTGGTCAGCATCAATTTTACAGGTAAAAGTTTGTTGAGCTGCTCTGCAGCATTTATTAATAGACAGTTGACTCAGTTTTCTTTCCAGATACTTGTTTATGTCCTTTTCTCCTCACCTCTTAATTTTTCCCCCCCAATTCTTCTTTAAATATAAAATGCAGACACTAGTCCTGCATTTATTTCTGGTCTGACTTCCAGCTGCTGGCTCTTTTACACCTCCTGCCTCCTCCCTGGCTGCACATAAGAGCATGAAAAAGTGATGGAAGAGAAGATATTTATTGCTTATGCTGCAAATAAACCCTTAGTTATCAAGAGGAAAATGATTTTCTAATACTTTAGGACTGATGAGAATCACAGGTAGGCAAAAAGAACCACCTTGTTAAGGAAATACCCAAATCTAAATGTCAGGCTAGCACATGAGTAAAACACATAAAGAATGATGAGTTATCACCTAGTTTTAGACAAAACACAAACTTCCACTAGAGTAGAGGATTTTACATAGCTTTCTGATGTAATCAGATTTAACTTTTGTGAACTTCTGTAAGTTGTTCCATTTAGTAATTTCTTGGAATGTCGGTTATTTAGTCTATCTCTACTGCTGGAACTCTAAGTTTACTCTAAGTTTAAAATGTCATCTACAAGAGTCTACACTGAACAAATTGGTAGAAACAAGACACTACTTACTTTGAAAGACTGAATACCAGCAATACCAGGATTTATGACATTGTCAAGGAGACGAGTCATTAGTAAGCTCATGAGATGCTATCTAAAATAATTGCAAAAATCTTTTTACACATCCTGAATCTATTCCTACTAAGACCTTCTAAAGCTGTGCTGTTGGCACCTCTGTATGCAGAGGGTCTGTGTACAAAAGTGGGAGAGATTTAATTGCATGTGGAATGATATTTTTTTCTGAGCATCAGAGGAGAAAAGATCCTACCAAGCCTGACTGAAGTAGAAAGATTACCGAGTGCTATTTACCATACCCTGACTCAGAGCATTAACAAGTTAGAATCACTAAGCCATGGATATTAATTCTTCTGTACTTTGACTCAATTGACTTCACAAAAGTCACATCAGGAAATGCAATTTTCTATTAGGCTTTGTTTGTTTGGGTCAGTAAAATATTATTAGCCAGTTAAAAGTGGGTAAGATTGAAAGTATTCAAAAAATGAAAAATACTGCAAGAAAAACATGCAGTGCCTTTCAAAATACAACACAATATAACACAAACACAATAAAGAAGTTCAGACACAGATTAATAGGGGATAAAAAAGGTAAACAGTGCTGGTAAAAACAGTGACCTGAAATAAGTTGAGAAATCCAGTGAAAGTTACTCAAGAATTCACTTGTTTTAATACATATTCTTTTGAAACCAAACAGTAAGGAGACCTGTAGCCAAAAAAATGTTTAACTACTGCAAAAATGTTTGTATATTTAGATTTAATCAGTTTGTGAGAAAGTTTCTATGCATGAAAAAAAAATCCTGCCATCCCTTTAGGAGATATTTAATAATTTTCTCAACACTACAGTTATCCTGTCCTGGAAATATAATGCATGTCAAAATTATTTAATTATCATTGAAAATTCAAAGAATTAACAATCAAAAATTTCCAGCTGTTATAATATTTATCTATGTGYTTTCAAATCAAGTTACTTTTAAATTCTGTTCGTAACCACTAACCAGGAAGATCAGCACATCTRTGGTGTCAGCAAAATGATGCAATTCCTATAATGGATAACTTTCTGGTTGTTAAAATRGGTTTCAAAATGCTGTAAACTAAACACTGTCAATCAATTGCCAGGTAAAATTAAATAGTTGATAGGCATTGTATCAATAAATGGTTACAGAATTTGAAGGTTTAAAAATTAGTTATAATTCATAGAGATAATTTAGAGTAAGTTTTTAATTGCCATATGTTTTCACCACCRGATTTCACTTTGAAGACAGATTTCTTCATTATATTGTTTTCACAATGARAATCAACAGTGTTGAACATTTTTATATATTCAACCACTCATATTGGAAATATCTACAATCATTAAAATCAAGGTTCATGTTTGTGAGCAATAAAATTCATACTCAGTCTCTTTTTCCAGCTCAGTAACTGATTCTGATTTCAGAGATCATATTCTGCATTTCTTTAGTTGTTACAAATGTAATTTGATCCCAAATAYGTTAATCACTTTAAATTCCCTGATAGCAATCTGTTCCTCTCACAGAAAGATGAACAAGCCACCTATTTATAGTATGCTCAACACAAAAACTCTGTGGAAGATAAATATTCCGTTTTGTGGCAAGTTTTAAGGTTTTCCCTTTGCTTTTGATCTGCATTAATACAARGCAATAATTTTTAATACAGTACCAAAGGTGTGCCAAAATATCTAGAAAGAACTGAGCTATCAAATTTACCCTTTTTCCTCCCCTTTTTTTCTTTGCTATTCAATCTTTTTCCATTTTTCTCAAACTTGTAAAACTACCAGAAGGTTCAGGATTTTTTAAAAAATTCCTTCACGTAAATTTCACTGAAGCATTGTATTTCTGTGAAATATCACATTTAACAACAATTTCACTTAAACAGAAGGATGCCAGTTATCTCTTTTTACTACTATGTATGCCATCTCAGAGAAGAGCATTACAGCTTTTTATGGCAAAAACATGGGGTGCATAAAAATTCCAGTGAAGAGCTCTCCGTTGTTACGTGTTTGCTCCAATGCCTTTCTAATGCTGTACACAGGACCACGTGCAGTTCTGCAGTGACAAAAAAAATGTCTAACTCCTCATTCAGCTGCTGTCTAGAAACTTTTGCAAAATAGCWTCTGTGTTTATCCAAGCAGACATTGCCAGTGCATCTGTAGATCCTGCACGTGGCAGTGAACTCTCTGCAGTCAGGTCCTCCTCCGTGCAAGCGCTGCATCTGTCAGGACAAGTGCAAATCAAAATAAGTAATATTTGGTTACAGATGTTTTCTGAACTTTCAAAACACTACTAGCTCTCTAACATGATCTTTGGATGGTTAAATGTTGTTAACAAAACTCACAGTTACGAAATTCCAGTCTTAAAACCAAGGATATTCATAGTTTTCCCCCAAGCCAACACAGTCTTATGCACAAAATGGAACCTATAGATTCAAACTTCTACATTATCTAAAAGCACAGTATAACACAGGGCTTCTTCTTGAACCACAYAACACAGATACATTTGGGTGCTTTATCCTTTCACTTTCTCTGTTAAACATTATGCCAAAGATAGAATAGACAGCTCTGGATTAACAGAATTAATTCAGCTCCTGTTAGGTTGTCAACATTTTGAGAGCCARACTTAAGCTTTTATGAACCCATATCTTGTCCTCTGCCATTTTAATTTTGAAAGTGGCTCTTAATTTGTAGACCTCTGTTCCATGTTCCATAGGCTTTTTTCTCAGTCTTTCTTATTCTTCTTTCTTTAGCTTAAAATCATACCTTTAAAATGATATATACTGATACACTGATCTGCTGTCTCTTGCTCCAATTCCTGTTTGCTATCTGGTCTTCCTTTTGACTGTCATATTTACCAGTCTCCATTGTTTTTTATATTAGCTCATTTACACTKCAAGAACAGCTTCTGTCCTGACATGGAATCTCGTGCCCACCTAATTTTTGGGCCTGATCATCTGCCTCTCTCATTCCTAATTTGGTCATAACATGGGKAAAAGAAAACAGAAATTATTGCATTGCCCCAGAATATTATTCTAAGTAATCTTTCTCCCTAGTAATTGAGACTGTATGGTGATAAACAATGTTTCTATTTTCCTCTTTTCTTTAAACARTATAGTATGTTTTTTAAGATCTCGAAAAGAGCTATGACTACAAATTAGCTCAGAGATTTCAGCACTAGCTATGGGATTCGTCTCAATACTCAAACTTTATTATGTTATTTCAGAGCTTACAAGATGAGATGTACATTATAATCAGCTCTCTCCTTCTGCACTAAAAATCATGCTTTGTCTCATGACCACCAGTTTAAAAGTTTCAGATTGTAAAATTCTTTTTATTTTCCAACTAAACATATATTTAAATATTGCATGAACCTGGCCCCTTTTGAGCACACATTTTATTAAAGCCAGCTGTGAAGTAATTATTRAAAATGTTAAAAATGGCTTTTGAGAGCAGAACAATGTGTGTTTTGTCCAGTTTTGATTCACCCACTGAGTTTTTTCTAGATACTACATTCCAAGAACTCRCTCTCTTATGAAATGGATTCTGAACAACTTCAGATACAAAATTTCTGAGAACTATTGGAATCTAGGTCAACGATTGATTGTAGCAGAATTTGCTAACATAAAGGGGTATGTTTTTCCTCAGTAAAAAATGTGTTTTCAAGCACCAATGAAGACAAAATAATGAGGAAAGCACAAGCAAAACATTTCATTTTCAGACTAAAAGCATTCAATATAAAATTCAAACTATATTGCATATATCATTTCTTTTTACAAAAGTAGAAGACTTTCTTTCTTTGTAATTTGTAATCTAGTGCCACTCTGACAGAGATGYTACATGTTTCTGATGAATTTCCCAACATTTATATTTTTGGGCACATTTGGATGTTAGTTTTACACCATATGAACTTCTCACATGCATTTTTATGAACATCTGAGACTTTTTTTTTAAAGCATAAATGATAAATAATTCTCTTCAGGAGGAGCATGGCCTAATTTTGAGCTCTTTATGATTACTTATATATTTTCTAAAAAATAAAATTCATACTTCTAGCAATAAGATCCTGATGTGTTCCGCATTTGCATACCAATGGATAAAAGTATTTAAAATCCTGCAGATATCTCTTGCTGGCTACATGCAACCCAGACTCTGTTAAAAAGTGATTAGAAATTAATATAACTATCTCATTTATTCACAGCTTGAGATCTGTAATATGTAAAGAAAGATCATTCTTAAAGGGGCCATGCTTATGAATGCTGTATTTAATTAATGCCCAAGGGAAAGGAAAAAAAAAGGAGGAGGAAAAGCACTGCAGCTGAATTTATTCTGAATTTGTAGTGATGTTAAACATTGCATGCCAGCTTTAATGGCATGTATTCATCTAGCTAACATAGTATCTTGCTGAGAACAAATGGGGCTGTCTGCCTTCAGGAGACGAGGATTTTGAAATGARTATGGGAGTGCACAGTAGATTTCCATTTTATTTTCTCTATTGATTTGTGCTAGGCCTGCCACCACAAGCACCCAAGCTGGTCCCTGTTGGCAGGTCAGCTTCATGCACAGGATACACAGAGTTAGTTCTGGTTTATCTGCATTGATGTCTTCAGGTTTGTGAGGAGAAGGATGCTGTGCAGCAGCAACCTGTACCAGTCATACCAATCATTTGTATGGCGAMTGACACTTCCCTTTTTATTCCTAACTGCTGCTAGTATGTGTGAGAAGATGAAATTATGTGTGGTGTGAAGATATTACATRCAACAGATACATTTAGAAAGAGCAAATACTGGATCAAATTAAAGTGGAAGATTGAAATATCCCAAACAAAAAATTTTGTATCATAGGAGGAGATTTGTACATCACTACAGAGGTTAAATT
>NW_026623241.1:2471865-2622606 GCF_030028575.1 Malurus melanocephalus | reverse complement strand
AAAAAAAAACAAACAAAAGAACACAACAAAATACTACTATACCATGCAACAGTGCATTGGCACAGCAGAAAACACCTTCTTACACATCTACAAGAATATTACCCACTTCAGCAGTCCCAGGTCAGGCTCTTTGGACTGAAAGTTRCAGCTGAAGGAACACAGGATTGAGAAAGAACAGGGTTAGATCCTGTGGCTGCTCTTTGGTAACCAACAGAGAAGAAGCCCCAGCTCAAACTGACAGGCTTCGTTGTCAGCCAGTCCTCAAGCAGTAGGCACTTTAGGAGAAACAGACTGGACTGATGTCAATAAAATAAACTCAAGAGATCAGGAAACACAGTGTCCCTTACAGCTGCTTCTGTCCTTAGCAAAAAGGAAATGGCTACAAAGCCTGGACTTCTCTGTTATTTTTCYAGAGCTCAACTGCTAATTAAGACTTGAAGAGAACATGAATAACAAAGGCCTTTTTGTCTGTGTGAGAGCTTATTTCATTGAAACAGAAATCTGGGAAAACATAAAATATGCATTTCTGTTTGCATCGGTGAAAATTTCCATATTGTCAGTACAGTGATATTATCAACACACAAATAGAGCAACACACACTAAATGTCATACTGAAGTGTTATGTAATTTAATATTTATCATTTAACTGAGAACAGTGTAAACACATAAATACCTGAAGATGTGAAAGCACCAGGGACAAAACCATGCAAGGGGATGAGCACAACCCAAGGACATCTGACCTCCTTGGATCAAGAAATTTCACCAGCTCTGCCCAGCCCCTCAACCATGGTGCCAACCACAGGGCAGGGCTCTGCTCACCCTAACTTTTATTATGATTTTCCCACGTGCAAACCCAGACAGCAGCAAGTCCCTGGCCCTAAACAGTCCCTGTGCTGCCAGCTCTGGTGCTGGGGGAGCCTGCACTGGCAGTCCCTGCAGCCACCCAGGAGTGGGTCCTGTCCTTCCCAGCAGGGCGGTTTGAGGCGGGCACAGCTCCAGAGGAGTGTCCAGGGCCCATGGGGAGCARGGCAGTGGGGACAGGGATGGCCCAAGGCAAGGCAGCAGCAGCCATTGCAATCTTGGGGATCAGCCCTGTGCCACTCTCCATGGCCATCAGCAGGACAGTGCTGTCCCCAGGCTTCAAGCCCGGAGAAGAGGGACACACGGTGGGATACAGCACTGTGCACACCGAGGCATGAGGTGGGATTCCTTCAAGCATCTTGAGGGATATGTCCCTTCTCAGCTGATGCCCTCTTACAGGGATGTTTGGGCYAGAAGAACCAGTGAGGCACTCAGCACAGCACTGGGCACCTGCGGAGCACACACTTCTGCCGACATATCCTCTTCCAGTCAGTCGGGGGCAGCTCCAGGCAGCTCAGCACAGAGCAAGCCTCGGTGGCTTGGATGAGGTGTGTGGCTTTCCACCAGCTGCGGTGGCTGATCTGATTTTCAGGTTGCCTTCCACATCCATGTTTATAGGCAGCATGCCAAGGAGATTTGTCTTTTATTTGTAGCTTAAAAATGGYTGCATCTGAGCCACTTTTAATCTTAAGAAATGCTGCAGTGCTGGTCCTGTTCCTTCTCTTGGTTTGGGTACGCTACAGAAATTGCAGGGAGGTTTGTTTTGTATCTTGAGTTTGTATTTACACAGCCAGTAAAGGAAGTTCACTYATTTGGATTCTTCTAAATGAGTTTCAGATTTCTGCTCCAGGAGTAACGCAAGGATAGCATGTGGTGACACTCAGCTTCAGGCAAATTATCTGAGTCAGAGCATCAGATGAAATACCTGCTTGCGTCTCCGCCGAAGCTCCCTCCCACAGACTGCAGCCTGCACTGAGCTCCCTGTGACTGGAGATTCGCTCSTTGTCTTCTTAAGCTGCACTTGTATCTCGGCTGCAGTATAAAAATATCCTCCAAGGCGGCTTTCAGAAACCATCTGCTTCCTGCAGTGGAGAAGTAGTGCTCGGCACCAGGATCCTTGAGAGGAGCTATTTTCACTCTGTGATGACTACTCCATTTAACAGGCTGCTGTAGCCATCTTGCCCTTATCAAAAAAGGTAGACTTTTTGTCYAATTTCTCATTTCACAAGGCCAACTCAGACCCTGGTATCTGTGGTGAGGCAGAGTCATGTGTTTCATTCAAACTCTAAAGCTGATTGTCACTCGAATGAATTGAAGAATGTTTGCTGTGGCAGGAGGAGAAAGTTTGCAGACCATGTCAGTTCAACATCTTTGGAGCCTGAACCATCGCAGGGCTGATGTTTAGCTCTGATATCATGAATTTATATTGGCCAGCAAGATCTAGCAGTTTCCCTTACATATCAATAACAAAACAATGTCTCTGTAGCACCTGAAGAAAGGAGGATTTATCAACTAAGAAGGAAAAAAATGTTTTGACATCCACTTAGAAAGTAGAGCAGATATCCTCATTTAATTTCTGAAAGTCTCAGCTGTGATGTCACCCTCAAACTATTGTAAAATGGTAGAAATAATATATGCAAGCATAAAGTACTATCAGACCTTTTATATAATCATRTTATTTTCTGAATTAAATATTGTTCTGTGATAAAAATTAATAACTTTTCGGCTTTTTTGTTGAGGAAGGTTTTCTCCTTTATTTCCCAGGACACGTACTATYTTGCACAGAGATAATGCATCAGGAAATGGCAAAGCCTCACTGAAGTCCTGCTTTTTTTTTTATGCTAAGGCTTAATAGAACTGGCAGAAAGAAAAAAAAAACATAATAGAAACAGTATATATTTTCTTCRTGGGGACTACTAATGTTTGAAATTGTATATTTTTTTTAAAGTCTTAATAAAAAAGCAGTACGACATCTGTGATATTCTACTTAGTCTAAGAAAATTATTACTGTTTTTCTTAAAAGAGKCCATTTTATTTCTAAGAGTTTTGCTACAATTCCTAATGCAGCACTGACTGACCATTCATGAAAAGAAGGAAACCATCCCAGATCTGCAGAATCTGTCTTTATCCCTATGCAACCACAATGTTCTCTAGGCTAAAAAAGAAATAGGACAAGCAACTATACCACTGAGACTCAGAGTCAGGCTCTCTGACTCAAAATCTTTATTAGGAAGCGTAGGCTAATAGCACTTCCTGGAGACCTTAGGAGGTGAGCTAGGATTTGTACAATAGCTGGATATAGGTAATGTACCCTATTCACCCTCTGTCATACCAACTAGAATCTCAAAAGAAGAATATAGGTATTGTGGGCTATATGTGTAGCCTTTAAAATGCTGCATTTTTTTTGCTTTTCTCCATTCTTCTGAGGCATAAATGTCAGTTTCCTGATGGTTCATTGATTTTTTAGTGCCAAAAATACAGCAATMTGAGATGGCATAACACAACTAAGTATGGTACAACAGACATCTATGCTGCAAATCTCTATTTTTTGAGATAAAAACAGTTTAATAATTGAAAKATTTTTCAATAAAGCTCCAAAGGAAAACAATTTTATTTTCCGTGCATAMAAATTTTCTTTACATAAAAATTTTAATTAGAAAAATAAAAGTAATTTCTAAAGCATGAAACAGCATTTAGCTTTGACCATCTAACAATAAAGTTCATGGAAAGGGCAGATAATGATTTAATGGATTGATTAAAGTTCAACTGCCATTTTTTTAAGTTTCCCCAAACAAAGAAGTTATAAATATGTATTATTGTCACTGGGAGATTTTATAAATGTGCAACTACATTCTTACATGCTAATATCTTACTAACCTGTTTAGGGGAAGCATATCTTGAACAGATGAGAGGAATTTCTGAGAATTCTAGGATAAAAGACGGGATCCAGTATTTGTACTCTTGTTGGAAAGAAGCAGTTTGAGTGACTCTTCTGAAACAAAAAAAAACTCAGAAATGGAACATACAKGGCAGAAATTGTTTTTTATTAACATTCATGTTTTCCTTTTTTTCACTGTTTCTGCTGTAAGAATGTCAATGCAGTTGATTTCTGGAAAAGGGGCRCTTTGACTGATTAAACCAGGATGCTGCACTTTAAATATTCAACTGGTTACCATGGTAACAGTTTTACTTTGACACACAGCTTATCTTGTTTTAAGGAGTGCAGCCTGTTGTTATGGCAATTTGGAACACCACTATTTTTTCCCACACACAGAAAATAAAACAGTACTTAAAATGAGTTYAGCAATTAAAAATCTGAGCCTGATTTAGTATCTTGTAGAATGCTGTAGTTTATCAAATTTAACAAATTAAATTAGACTGAAAAAAGAAAGAAAGAAGCAAAGTTTGTGAAGATATAAGGACAAAGGACTACAATTTTTACCCTGATAGGAAAAATAGATTGTAGAGGCATTTTTAATTATAAAATTTCATTGTTTTCTACTTTCACAAAGAATCACATTATTTTTTCTTGCTGATTTCTTCAGAAGCAAAATCTAAAAATATGGATACAGAAGAACCGGAGCAAATTACCCCCCAAAGCTCTTAGTGTTGCAAGCAGAATGAAAATTCTAACTGAAATTTCATAAACAGTAATGCTAAATGATCGAAGTTCTGATTCAAAATAAACATTTTTWAAAAAATAACCATTTTTTTAAGAATGTAAATGTGCACTCTGCTCCCCACTGATGCATGCACTTTACATTACATGCTAAGTCATCATGCACCAGCCTGTGTGTTTTAAAGGATGAAATCTAGACACCTTTTGCTACTGGCATATTGAATGAGTCCCTACACTTCAACCTTCAGAAAAACTCAATTCATGTTTAAGCAAGAATTGGGATRGTCCTGTGATTAGAGGATAGACCTGAGGTACATCCAGCCACTAGAAACTTTAAAAAAGTCAGGAAGAAACTTCAATGAAGTTATCCARTCACTAAAGAAGTAGTAGAAAATGTCTTTGCACTAAGCAAGCTTAGTTAGGATCGACCTGATACACTTAAAATTTGAAAGTGCAATGAGGTTTTTTTTATCTTTTTTARATTATAATACATGGGGTTATTTTAATATTTACAAGATTTGTACTGGGATAATTGCTGGAGGTTCTCAACATCCCTATCACTATTTTATTTTTTATTATAATGAAGAAATTATTTATTATATGAGATCTATCMATTTAACTTTGAATTTCCTCTTTTAGTCTGTCTATAAATAAACAAACAAACTTTCATAATTGTAATGTCTCCAAAGATTTTTACAAGCAATATTCTACTCAAAAAATATAGGTAGAAATTATGTACGYGGTGAATTCACTTCCTGAATATCCATTTTGGGAAAGAAGCATGAAAAGAGGGATTTTAGATCAAATCTGGATGTTGTGCCTCCGGTTTTCTGATTTKTTTTCCTCTCTTTGTCTGCAACAGCATCAAAGTTGCTTTGAGTTTTTCAATTAGTTTCTTTAAAATACAGTTATTGTCTTGTAATGTCTTCTTCCCTTTCTTCTATGCCTTTTCTTCCTGCCTCTGATGATTATCAAATTTAACAAGTATTAGTCCCAGTCTTGTCCCCCTTCCATTGATGCCTGTGAATTTAATTTCTTTCTGAGTTTGTATCTTTGAGAGCTTCATTCCCTCCAGCATTTTGCCTCCTCAGTCTTGTTTCTCAGTTTTTTTCAATCTAGCTCATGATACACGAGGACAGATGTAATTTCAGACCTTCCTTTCTCTTCCTTTAAGAAAATCTTTTTGCTGCTTTTGTTATGGAGAGCATGAATTTGAAACATCTTTTCCTGTACGTCATATARCCAAAGAAAGGATGGGGGAAAAGCAATCTGAAGCTGTGAAACACTGTGCTGGATGCAGTTTACAATATAAAATACATATGGCTGGCAATGAGAAAGGTAGCAGAGGCAGCTAAATGTCTTTTGACTCTTTATTTTATGGGTGACTGCAGACRTATGAGGGGCAGATGTTTTCCATTTTGCCTAAGGCAACACAAATCTGTGAGCTGGCAGTGAACTCATACACGAAAGAATAAATCAGTGATCAGCTCAAACAAGATATGAACTCTATTTGGTGATTTTTAGCAATGTCCAGTATTAGCTATTATTTCCTTCTGCAGGCCTGTGAAGAAGAGAATTACTGTTGTTCAGGTAGACAGAAGGAACCCAGAGTTGGTGGAGAGGCACCTCCAGAGGAGCCTTTGAGTGCCTGGTCTGTGASACACCCAGGGCATTGCAGAGGAGTGCGGGCACAGCCCCATCACTGCCTGGGCTCTACCCACCAGCAGGGCCCCAGGAGACAGGCTCTTCTAGAGATGGCTTTCCTGTCCTTCTTGTCCTTCCTGTCAGTGGAAATTCAACGTTAAAATGCTGGTTTGAATTATAGACATGCAGCATCTTCCAATAGTTATGTGAGCATATGGGAATGCAGTTTATACTGAACATCTGACAATTTCATCTTATTGTTAAATATATTAAACAACAGCTTCTCAGTTTCAGATTATTTCTTTAAGCTACTTGCATGCCAGCCTCACGCATTCCTAATTGGAAAATCTCAACAATATGACAATTCTCTCTGAAATTAGATTTGCTTATTACTTGTGTTTCTTGATTGTTATCACTGCTTTTCCAATTTTAATTCCTGTTTTTTTTTAAATCCTGTTCTTTTCTCTTTTCATGTCCTGTCTTTCCTGTGTTTTTTGTTCCTCATTTTTTCAGAAAAAAAAAAATTTGGGACTTTAACATTCAACATATAAGATTATTAAAATGCCACTTAGTGAAATAGTAATAGGAGATTAACAAGTGATTACAGAGAAAAAACAAACCTTACTGGTTCAATAAGCAGTCCATTTCTGCTAAATTTGAGAATAATCTCTACCAAGGCTACATATGATTTKTCTGTACATCTATTAGTTGGATAATGAAATCAGTAGATTTGTTAAACATTTTTCTCATTTAGCTTTTACAGGCACATACAGTCAAACAATATCTGCACTATTTGCTCAAGCTAAGCAAAAAGAAAGAAAAAAATGCAAAAGGTTTCCAATAGAAAAAAAAAAAAAAAGAAACCTTTTGCTCTGAATCTTTCTTATGCCCACATCTTTAGATCACTAAAGCTGACTACAATGCTCCATTTATAGATTATTGTCACATTCTCTAACACTGTCTCAAATGCTTAACTGACTATTACGTCTGGATGTCCCCAGCAATTTCACTGAATAAAATCCAATTGCAGAAGGGATGGTGGTGAACATGATAGAGAGATGCAGCAAATTGAAATGGCAATTCAAAATTTTGCTAGATCCTTTCTATTCAGGCCAGTCCAATTATTCAGCTTGTTCTCATTACCTCCTTTGATATAAGTGTTTGATGGTTTGCTGCTGTGTACATTATCACATGTGGAGCTGACAGCACTTTGCAGTTGCTTTATGAAGAATCATTTCCAGAAGGAGACAAAAAACAACCCTGTTCAGACTTAAGCTGGACACCATAGGAGCTGCGTGCCAAATCTCACTTTTGTAGTTTACTGCATCATCATAGAAGASTAAAGTTGACAAAATCATCAAACCACCCAGTTTATTTTTCAAGGACAGGAGGCCATCATTGCTGTTACTCACTCTGAGTCAGCAATAATAGCAGTSAGACCTGGGATCAATCTAGAAAAGTATTTCCAATAATAGTTTCCCTTCTTTATTGAGCAGACTATTTTTTAAATAGCAGGACATTAGAGATGGTTCAGCTTGCAAACAGTATGTGGGCCAGAACTAGTGAAGTAAGCGGGAACAGCTTTTAACTGCACCAGAAACCTGCAACGTCAGCTGAACAYGATGCAGAAATCTTTGGAACAACAGCGCAATGTGCCTGCAGCTTCATCTGTACCTCTGCTGGGGAACTGAGTGATTCTCTGGGGCTGCTTGGCTTCTGTGTCTCTGGTGCTAACAGAATGTTTCTTATCGATTTCTAGTCCTCTCTTCCTAAGCATAGCTTCCTAAGATCCTCCAAAGGATACTGATATCTTTATTCAACCATTCTCAGTTTTCTTCATGCTTCATAATCGACTGCAGGATGTGGTAGGAAAGGTTGCAGTGCTGCTAACCTATAGGGTTCTGTTTGCCTATAGAATCAAAGGGATGCCAAAGCACAAAAAAAGCCAGAAAATAAGGGTCTCCTTTCATCTGAAGAAATGAATGTTTGGAAATTTTGTGGCTTGGAAGAAGTTACACAAAATTAGCTAGGGTCAACCCAATACAATACCATTATCTGAGGAGTTTAATATATGTGAACAATAGTTACGAGAATACAGAATTTAATGCATTCAATACAAAGCCAAGCTTGAAAAAGCAAGCTTGAAGCACCAGGAAAAGTTAGTGGGTGAGAGACACAGACTGTGCTGAAATTCTTACCAGTTTGTGGAGAAAACATCAAAGAGGAACATGGGCCTGCAAAAAAAATTAGACCAAAAAAACCCCAACAAAACCAACCAGCCAAACCAATTGTTTCTCTTTCTATGTGTAAATTACTTGTCAAGCTTCAAAATTTATCAGCGCACAAAAATAAAAATAATCTTTATGATAAAATYGAATGGGGAAAGAAAGAGAAACTCTCTTGATGTACTAACGTCTGAAGTGCAAGCTCCAGATTAAACATTTACAGTCACTGACATTTATTCCCTTAGTATCTTCAGTCTTTTAAAGATGCTGTTATCTTCCTTTCCCATCCTTCTTCCACCCTCGTTTCTGCCAGAGCTTACCTCCACGGGAGTGATGCAGAATACCTTTTATCTCCTCACCAACAGCTCTCAAATTCAATTCCTTAGCTTTACATTGCAAAAAAAGGCAAACTCCAAGCGAGCTGCAAGATTGCATACTTCAGCAGCCCAGAAATGTCTACATGCTTCATTTTGCAAACTCTTCTGTGGAAACAGTGACATTCAATAAAAAGTAAAAATGGTGTGGGTGTGTTTGAGAACTTACACTACTTTAGGAAGATTTGTTAGAATGTCTTCCAGTGCCCTAATATCTCATTTTCCAGTTATGCATGATTAATGACAGGCCTTGTTCTATCCACAGCCAAGTCTTTAGCAAGATTTTCACAAAACCTAGTAGAAGCAAAATTATGCCGTTGCTTCATTTAAGAAAAAATTTATATAAAAAGAATACTTCCTTTCATATTTGAGCTATTTTTTMCCACCTGCATCTTTTAGTGAGTTTTTCCTTTAAAGAATGCAATAGTGGTATGTTGTAAGATAATCCTTTGAAGAGTTATTGACACTGGGTTTTGTGCACAACCACAAAGGAAACACTAAATGACACATTACTCTCCTGCTAGTCCATCTCTGCCACTCTTATTATGGGAAACTGCATGACAGTCTGAGCTTTGAAGGCTTTGGTTACCTCTGTTTCCATGTTAGTATTGTCAGATTGTGGTTTAACACCTCAATTAACATCTTCAGAAGTAATTATATATTTTCAGGGTTGATTTTTTTTATTTTATATCGCAGGCTGAATATGCTCAAGGCATTATTTTCAGAAAGTACATTCAAATAGAAGATTCACATATGTTATTTTTATTTCATGTTTTCTTTCTCTAGCATTATAAAGTGTCTGAACCTATTTTGTCTTAAACATGGACAAAAGAGCCTTTCTACACCAGAAATTATATTGTGCTAAAGCCTTTTTCCATGCTCACTTTTGACAATTCAACATGGAGTTGTAGGTAGATCGCTCTCCTTTGCAATTGTGTTTTACACAGTGCTGTGCTGCCTCAAGGCACATAAATTAATGCAGAATGAGTCAGCACAGATATGAGAAACAATATATGAAAAATTACACTGGGTTTTATTTTAAGGTAACATTGCAATAATGGTTCAAATACTCAAGCCACAAGGGATGCTCCCATGACACAGCAGTCTGATATATGGATATATCTTTAGTTTCTTCAGATTAGACTCTCAGCCTTAGGGAAATAAATAAATGTTTTTAAAAGGATTAAAAAATACTGCAAATGGGGTTTGTTTTCTCAGTGTTTTCCAAATCATYTTCTGAAACAAATGAAAGAACTTTAATAAAGCAAGCTTGATACAAGTTTAAGTAGGTTGTACCTGCGAGTTCTTAAATGGCATTTGGTTTCAAGCAGCAGAGGTAACTCTTTTAGAAATGTAAAACTGAACATATTGAGTTAGTGAAAAGCTGGTCTAAGAGCACACAATGGGGGTGTCTCTCAGTCTTGTCAGATTTGTGTTCTCTTGTAATATTTATAATTGTTCCAGTGGGAGTAGAGCAAAACAAATCCTTTGCTCCTGAGGGTTTCACTTGGACATAMGCTTAGTCAGAATGGATGATGGACATCTCATTGTCTTCCACATTTCAGCATTAAGATGCACAAATACAAATTAATTGAAATTGACTTCATATTGCTTTCAGAAAGAGTGGAAGCACAACTCCAACATATATAGGATTCTGTCTGTCTATTAACTAACTCATTGAGGTAATTTAAGTATATCAGCTCTTTAAAATTGTCCTGATTGGATTAGTTCTTTTGAAAGAAAAAAATAAATCAGTTAGAATGAAAAACACAGTTCTCCCATAACCAGAACATTGTTGTTAAAAATCAGAAACTCTGGTCAGAACTRAATCAAATATGTAATTTATCCTAGCCAGAATATAAATTGAACACAWTGAAACAAATATTGCAAAGTAAGTTTCTTTCATTTGTTTAATTCACAAACCCTTGTGTCTAGGACTTTGGACTATTAAAGGGTTTCTGAAAGAATAAAGTGGTAGTGATAACAATTTAAAAATTGGTTTTCAACTCAAGATAAGATACTCRTTAATTTCTGTTAGTTTAAAAGAAATGAGAGACGTTTCTCTGCTGTGTTTTTCAAATATGTTTGAGAAAAATTCTCAAATAATTTTCTGGCAATTTTTCATCAAATATCAAATACACATATACATGAATGATATCTGATTACAATGAGAATAGATTTTTTTTAATTTACATATGTCAAAAATACTTGGAATGAGTAAATATCCTAATCCAATGTGTTCATACCTTTTATTGAAACTGGATTTCTTGAAAAATTTCTTCAGGATGTCAGCTAACACTGAGGGGTTTTTTCCTAATTCACTAGCAAAACATTCCAGCAAAAGAGAATTCAGATGTTCAAATAAAGGGAAAATAAGAAAGAGACATGACTGTCAAAGTCTGTGGGGACACTCTCAAATGTCTCAAATAGCAGCTCACATACTGCCCTTTTAGTTAGACTTCTTCCAGCCATAGAAATTAGTATTTATTTAAAGTTTGTGGTTTTTAAACCCACTTCTAATAGACCGCATTTCATCTTTTCACTGGTCTCTATGAATGCAATGTATTAGTCATTCATTTTAAAGCTTTGTTTTTAAAGCTAGGTTCAATTCATTCTCACCTCCCTGGAAATAACTGTATAGTGTATACAGAGGATTCTACTTYAAATATTCTGGAGCATTTAAGCATGCCCTTTTTCTCAGAGTACCTGTATAGTGTTAATTCATTTAACAGTAACATGACTAGCCAAGTGGGTTTTCTTTTTCAAAAATTCTACCATAGTCCCATTCTTAATTAATGCAGTATTATCTGACAACAGCTGTCACTTCCTTGACTGTTCATCATATCACCTACCCTGGATTAGAATAATACAGTAATCTGCAATGAGAGTCATCTCTGACAAGAAAGAAAGTGTGCTTGTCTTTTTTTTTTTTTTTTTTTTTTNTTTTTTTTTTTTTTTTTTATGTTCAGACTATTTTGGAGGATCCTTTGACAAAATATGATCTTCAAAAGAATTCAGAGTTTTACGTCTTTTATTGCACAACAAGATTTATCTGCTAGTTCTAATTCCTGTGGATTTTTGTGGTTTCATCCTCTCTTCCCGCTTGAACCTCAAGCAACCAACATCACTTGCAATAGTCCTCAGCTGCATCCCCTTCAATCATGAGCAATTGTCACAGGCTGCACTGTCAGAAACTTAATAACCAAGCTAGAGAAAGTCTTACCACAGAGAGCTTCTGGGTAACTCAGCAGAAAACAAYCACAGGTGTAATTAGAGTGAGCAAGAGATCACTAAAGGGTAAGGTAACCTGCTGCAGTCATTGTTGTAAGTTAAATTACAAACAAATGCTATGGTATTCCTTTGAATTTTTTAATGGTCAAACTAATATTTCATCCGTCTTGCAAGCAATATTTTTCCCCCAGTGAAGAGGATAGTTTTCTAAAGAAGTCAGTTTCCTCCAAACTAAAASCCCCATTCCACCACTCAAATTCAGACTGGACAGAGCTCTCAAAAATGTAGAGGCAGAACAATTGCTGGCACTGGAGCAGCATTTTAAAGATAGCATTCAATAAACTTAAGATGCAAGAAAAAAMCAAAACATCCCCACACAGAGTCTGACTGTGTTTGACCTCCATTTCCCCATCCTAGGCCAATGAGCATCTCTTTCAAGATAAAAGGAACATTGGGAATGGGATAACAAGAACATTGTCAGGTCACATGCTAGAAGCCTGCTGTTGATCTGCAGACAACAACTGGAGGAGGGAACATGCCTGGAATCTTTTTCTCCTCTGAATCCGCCGACAAACCTTCTGAGAGTCAGACTGTAGCCTGGGGCTGTGAGGAACAGGAACAAGCTGTTCTCTTCCTGAGAGTGGAAAAGGTGAAGTGCTTAGCTCATTGTTGGGGAAATAACAAAATCTTGCTCTTTCCATTGACTTTGATGAATTCTTTTGTATACCAACATTCAAATTTTAAAAAGAAGCTTTCTGATTTGTATTTAAGCTCTGCACTGTGAATTACATGCAATGCTTGTTAGGAGTATGATGGGGTTCTTGACGCTTTCTGCTACTGCAGGAGTCCCACTGACACTTTAAAGGAAGCTACATGAGCAAACAGATTTGGCAAGGATAGAGGGCAAAGAGGCTCAGCAGATGTCATAAGGACAGAGATGTATATGCTTTCAAAATTCATTTCCACATAAATATGATCTAACAGATGCAAGAGCAGACTCTAATATACAGCTCTGCTCTGTAAAGTAACCCTCTCTGCCAAGGCTCTAAAACTAGTCCTGCTGTGCATTGTGAATTATGTCAKTTCACGTTGGTGAAAAGTTTTATACTCTACTGCCTTGGCAAAACCAACACAATTAAGCCTGAATGAGCTGCTGTATCATTCCCTATCCCATATCAGTAGAGGTGTTTAATCTATTTAAGCAYGTCAGTGCCAAATACACTAAGGTAATTGCATTGTGGACCTAACAAAAGGGCATCATTTCACTCGCAGCATTTTTGTGACAAGTGATAATGTGCAACATGGAAAGAAGCCAAGAGGTTCTAATAGCCAGGACTGAGTTTGCTGAGCTGCATTTATAGGGAGGGAAATCTGCAGTTGTAAACATTATTATTTTGTGTGACAAAAGAAATGCACACTTTTAAATGAAGTTGGCCTTACTGAGGTTTTCACTGTGTGACTACATGAGTAGGAAGTAAAGCTAGCAGAAGCAACAAGGRCCTTCTAATGAGCAGAATTTAAAAGTCAAATACAATCTTCAGCTTTTCTCAAACAGGTTGGAGCCAAGACCCTCAGAGGGCCTGAAGACAAGCCACCATACTGGTCTCCAGGATTTGCTGGTGACAGAGGAGAGCACTACCCTGCTACATAATAGAAGGCATTGTCTCCTCTGGTCCTGACAGAAGCTGACATGCTAAGGAATGGGATGGGRGCATCCCGGAGCTTTAACCACTCACTAGGTCCCAGAAATTTGCTGCATTTGCCAGACCATTGATTTCCTCAGCAAAGCAGGCAATGTGCCGCTCTGAAATTGGGCTTTCTCAGCATCAATTCTGCTTCTGCATAAGTACTTGCAAGAGCTGCATCCGTGTAGCTGGATAATAAATACTGAAGTAGCTTTTAAAACTAAAATTCAACAGCAGAGCAGCTGATAGCATTATTTTTTGGGAGCAGAACCCCCAAGACTGATTTCTTATGTTTTTGCCAGAGAATTTAATGCCACATGCAAAAAAAAGGTAGTGCTTTGACTTGGCTGATTCTGGCCAGAACTAGCTGCCACTACAGTGAAATAAATCAATCTGTAAGTTGTGTGAAATCTGTCATACCTCAAAGTGAGATACAGAATTAATGATCTGACCACTTCAAGGTCCAGCAGAAGCATTTCTTTATTCAAAAAAGCCTTTTAAATTGTCAGATTTGGCACAAGGAAAATGAAATTCATGGAGAGTTGATTGCTCTCTCCAACTTCTCCCAAGTCCCTCACTGCCATATTAAGGTAATACAAATCAGTGTTTCATATTTATAACGTATCAGGGAGATTTAATTTGAAATAATGCAAGATACACACCTGCTAACATTGCATAGTCCATTCAGCAGTAGTCGAACACTTAATTGGAATGCACAACTACTAAATTGTTTCTCTAGTGTTGTGATATGTTCCATTGAATTTGCTATTAACTTTTCCAACGTTCCAATGCCAATGAGATCCTCTGTTAGTTCACGAAGACTGAATAATTTTTAACATCTGGTAATAAAAACTATTGTTTAAACCTCTGTTGCAGCTTCCCTTTTCCAGCTCTGGTGGAAATAAAGGATCAGCTGCTTCACAGAGAACATTTCATGTCTACCATAGGCAGCTGTGTAATTCATACCCCTGAAAAGAAATGTTTTAGCTGAGATAAACACCTAGGCATGATCACTTCTTGTATGTACAACTCTAGCAGGCTTTTTCCATGCTGCATGTGTACTCCTTCACTTCTAATACGTACTAAGATTATTACACTTTTATTGTATGCCTCTGCTGCTATGATATTGTTATCAGGTGGATGCCAGAATCCCATTTTGATCACTTATATTTTATTTGTCAAGAGCATCAGATGCTTTGGGAGGGTATTTTTTGCGAAAATATAGTCCCTTTATGTAAACATATACCTAGTTGCACAATAAATCATGGCAGATAAAGAATAGCACTGAGAAAAAGAAACAAGAATAATTACTATTATACAATACCTGTCTGCTCCAATTGACATCTGGACAATTAAGAAGGAATTATTTTCCCCATAGGCAATAGCAATTTTGTCCTTGGTAAATTAATCTCCAGAGGCTAGGGAAAAGGTTAACCCAACTCTACATGTAACATCCAGGAGAAGAGAAGTAACTTTGAAGAAGGCCTTAAGCTTAAATTTTAATTTTTTTTTTAAGTTGACTGAAAATGAGGTTGTACCCCAAAGGACACAAAATATGCTACAGGACACAATTAAAGAGGRAACGTGCTGAGAGTTACACACATGGACTTCTGGTGTCAAATTTTTGAGCATAAAACTCAACCTTCTGGGAAGAGGAGAATTAAATTTATGACTTCATTCAAGAAATTTTTCAAAAGTTCTTTTATGAAGATCCTTTAATTAGCTAGCCTGTTTATTGTGCTTTTGGASTTGTAGTGCTTTGGTTAATGGAGCTTTAAACTGACTTTTCTTCTAATAATTTAGCCTTTACTAGATTGTTCCAATTTTTATATGCTGATTGGGGAAGGAGGAYAGGGTAAATGAAAAACAAAAGTACAAATGTAAAGACAGAAACTTGCAAGAAGATGCCTGCATGATGCCACACTGCCRTTTCCACAGTCTGTATTACAGAGATTGTTGTAGGGATAGGAAATCCTTTAAACACCTGCACCCTCAGCATCTTTTGAAAGCTGATAATGATTAAATTGCATGATCTTTAGAAAGAATAAAATGCTTGGAAGAACTCACAGAAAACTCTTTATTATCTCAGTATTAATTTATTGTGTTGTATTTGAACTAAAAGAAAACCTATGAACAAAAACCTCACAGCCACATACAAAATTTTGATTCCAGGATTGCCAACAAGATTAAATTCCATGCAACAATAGCTGTCTACTAAAAACACAGCTTCTAGTCCTGGAAAATCTTAAAGATGAAAGTATTTCAAATGAAATCCATTTACCTTTCTAGCATTATGTACACAAGGTTTGTGTAAGCGAAARAATTTTTGTTTTCATTGGGTGTTTCAAAAAAATTGTTATAGATAAATAAAATCAAATATTTTTAGATATTGTGAAAGCTCATCTAAGATTTATTTGATTAAAACATGGTGGGTTTTCACTCTTTCTCTTCAAGTAAAAAAAGTAAACCACCAAAATATAGTACATAAGTTGTAGCTAAAAAGAGTTTTAGTATTGATTATTAGGATTGTCTTCTTAGCAGCTTAAATACGTCTAAAGGGACATGTAATTAAGATACACAGAAACCCATCTACTAGCACAGAAAAACACTCGTACAATCAGCCAGAACATGTAAACAAAGAACTGATCKGGCAATCCAGTTACTTGTTTCTAACAGAGCTTGCTGGAACCCCAAAGCTGTTCTTTTCTGTCATTCATAAAGTTTATGCAAATATCATAGAATGTTTAAATAAAAAATTCAAAAGGACCCTACAGTAGAAATACTCCTCTGAAAAATTATTCCACCATCCACTATATAGGGGCAGTAAGAAGGAAAGAAAGCTGAAACTGAAAAACTATCCAGTAATGGAGGTAAGGGGATGAAACAACACAGAGGAGAAAAAATTTACAGTTCCCTGTTCCTACTCTGATATCTCAGAACTTTAGTCAGAGCAAGATTTGGAATAAAGTCACAGAAGCCATTTGTCAGGTTCACTAAACTTAGCTGGGATGTTAGGGCAGCTGAAAGGAATCTTCTCTGGTAAGTATGATGCTGACTTTGCTTTTCATTTTTTACAGTATTTTTTTTTCTACTATGGAAGCTTTACCAATGGTGTTTGAAACACCATTTTAACTTAAATCTAGTTTAGACTTGAAGTCGCTTATCTAATTCAACAAAGCTATTTATGTTAGAAGACTGAAAAAAAGATACTATTGAAACAAGTTTCCAAAGAGTAAGTCTCTGCTGAAAATGTGCAAGCTGACATGAGACCTGATAGTTAGAAGCTCAGGAAAATGTGGGCTCTCAATGGTCAGAAAACTCTCTGGCATCATGGCAAGGTCCTTACAGATTTCATAGCAAAGATGGTTGGACAGGRCCTACAGCTGATGCAAATATTGCTTTAATAAAATGATCCAAGACACTCCATTACTGAAGGCTCTATGCCAACTTCTTCAAAATCTTAGATTGAAAATACTACTTTTCCTGGCATAAGCACAAAAATGGCCAGAACAGGAAGAAAAATTGTTAAATAGTTTTTAAAAAATCTACTAGTACCCCTTAAATCAAATATCATAATTGACCTGGGAAAAATATATGTAACTCTAGACATCCCCAAAAGACTGTTAATTTCTGAGACATCATGATGAGACCCTGGCTCAAAAGTATAAAGCAGTTGCAAAATTATTTTTTAATGCTCATGTTGCTTTATGCAGAGTTTTCTGCCTAATACTCTCAGACTGACATCCAGAGTCACACCAGGGATATGCCCTCACCATTATTGCAGATTTATGTAACTTGTTTTTTTTCCTCTTCCTATTCAAAGACCACTACTTGAACAAACAGACATAAATACTCAATTGCTCATAGGTTTCATTTTCTGAGATGGACCTTTAGTTGGTAACAAGGTCACTCAGCTTTCTTGACTAATATTGCTTAATTTGTTATCTTCAATATGGTCTCTCATATTAACCAATCTATTAATCTAACTGTCCCTCTCAGATAATGCAATACCTTCATACCCATTTCCCTTATCAGCTAAATTAATTTTGCTCCATTGAAGCAACCACATAAATCTTACACTGTAATGTGAGATAAGATATAAAAATGCAGTCATGAAAATTTAGGTATGAACTCATTTTTGATAATGACACATGATTCTGAGAAAATCTGGAAGCCATAACTGCATCTGCGCTGCAGGTTTGCAGTGCAAAGTAGCTGGTGCTGGCAATCTGACATCAAGGCTGTAACTCTGAAATTAACACGTTAGTGGTCTGAGGGCAACCTTTCAGTTTCTCTTTCACAAAAAGTAATCTATCTCATATTCTCCAAAATCATTCCACAGTGTGAACAAAAAATTAATAAATAGGGATGATCTGGAGGTTCCCTTCTCTCTCCCTTACGTTTACTTGTATGCAAGTCAGATGCATCCTGACTTGCAGGTTCTTGGCAGAGTTCTCTCAGTTCTTTACTAAAAATTACAAAATACCCATATCAGTGTTACCAGAAGATCAAAAGTTCTGTTCAGCCTCATAGGTGAGAAGGAAATCTCCCCTGGTGTTCTGGAGCAATGGGTAGGGGTGATTATATTGATAGTGGAAACAGAGATTTTGCAGAGGGTGCAAAGACAAGAGACGACACTAGTTCAGTGTCTTGGTTTGAAAGACAGGGGTTTGCCAATGAAGGCAGGGACCCCCCTTGGAATGGTGGATATGACCCCACTTCCCTCCAAATTATTATAGCTYYGAAAAAAAATCACGGGCTTTCAGGCGAGAATATGTGTAAAAKGGAATAACAATTTTTACTAATATTTATAACAAGGTGAAACAAGTAACAATAACAATAGCAACAACCAGCCCGGTCCCAAACCCAATGACAGCCTCACAGAGACACAGCCTCCCCTTTGGTGCAGTTACAGTCCCAGTCRRYAGGGGCGCTGTTGGCTCCMGGCCRGGCAGGGCGGGTGCRATGATTCCCCGGYRGCTGCAGGGGGCGCTGTTGCCCGGGTTCCGGCTGGYTCAGMTCTCCCGCRTGGCCARTGKTGGACACAAAATGGTAGACGTGGATGGAGAAAGGTTTCTCTGCAAAACTCACAGCGGAAACGCCAATCTCGGTGGTCCTCTGGACAGCAAGAAACCCAGGACAGCAAAGAGACGAGCAGAATCCCACGGCTGTGAGACAGGATGGAGCAGAACTCAACCCCTGCAGCTGGAATCGCAGGGAGTCCCCGGCAAGGCACAGGGGAGAAGATCWCAGTGCAGCAAACAGGAACCCAATGAGTGGAGATGCTGGGCTCTGCACAAAAGAGCAGGCCAGATCCCCCTCGCAGCTAGCAGGTTGACTTCCTTCTCTCAGCCAAGCAGCAAAAGAAGTGAAGTTACCCGCCACCACACAAACACACACCCCCTCYCAGGGCTTAGCAAGATCGTTTAGGTGGGGCATAGGTCTTATTGTCTTTATTAATCGTCCACCCAKCAAAAGGATTACCTGGCAATCAGTGTATCCCAGCAACAAAATGGGAAAGAAAAATTCCCCAAGAAAGGAAACAAAAGGAGAAATCTTAACCCAYAATATTCAGTAGATCTCTGTGTACTTGCAAATTAGCAGCCAAGAGATGACAAAGAGAAAACCAAGGTATTCAGAAAGTGACATTGACATTTGTTGGCTGCAATGTTAACACAGGAGCWACCTGCAAGCTAATCACCACATGGGATAATAGATCATGGTGAAGCTGAGCTGTAATACTTTTAAACGGCTTCACAAAGCTAAGATTCACTTATTTGTAATTGCAACACACAGCACAATGACTGTTAGACTAAAGCAGTTTTTCTGTCTCCTTGTGGACTCATGATTATTTGATAGACTGGTTTATTTGACATGAGTGGTTTTCAATTAAAAGAAACAATCACATTGACTGACATTAATTGTGCTTATGTTCTTCAGCTAATAATCTTCACATCCCCCAGCAGCATTTCTGATTATTTTGCTTGACCTTGATAACAGACTAAGCATCCTACAGTTCWTCCTTTTTTATTCTTAGCCACCATTGCATCTTTTCCAACCTCTACTTAATAGTAATTTAGTCAWGTTATAAATTATATTAAATGCTGGCTTCAGCAATTCAGAGGGCTCACCATCAAGCTGTTGTAATATTTTTTACTGGTGATTTTCCCAAGGCAAGCAGTGCAGACARTATCCAGAATAGACTGCATATATGAAGTCTGGAACATGAAGTGGAAAAGGACAAAGTTACCAGGTTGGTCCCCAAAAATTTAGCTTGAGACAGACAAGAGAATGACACCTGCTTTTACAGAATCTCACCTTTCTTTCTAACCACTCTGGAAAACTGAAGTCAATAAGGTTTTCAAATACTCTCATAAAGACTTTGGCAAATCTGTTTGTGAAAAAATGCAATATTTGTCTGCACATTATGTAAATATCCATCGTGGTCCACTGCAGTTATCTGAATTAAAACATGAAAGAAAAATCCTAAATCTTCTTTATCTATCTAAGTGGAAGTATTTTCCAATAAATTATGCGCAATACCAATTTCAATTCTAAAACTTTAAACGTAAACTTTTTGGCTACTTTAGTGACATCTTTATAGAGACATAGATTTTAAAGAGTTTTTARAAATTGCCTTCCAGCAAAAATGAAAAATGTCAGTACATCTGGCCTTATGTGAGAAAAACCAAGGGTTTCTAAATGTTTTCTTGAGTTTTTTCAAAGTTATTTTCCAAATATGCAAAGATGATACTTATGTGTAAATTGTTAACAGTGTAAGACACATTGCTACAACTGCAGGGGTACTTGATACTATGGAATTCACACATCAGAGTTACAAGTGTAGGAAGAAAATGGAGTTTTGAAATCCTGAGGACTAGGGCCCTTTATATTGACTTGTCATTTTTTTTCAACAAAGGAACATTATATAAAAGCTGATAAAGAGTGAGAAGCCTTCTATAACTGGACAGTGTGCACCCTAAATCTCAGCCATACGTTTAAAATGTATATACCTTTTAGTCATGTTTTTCCCCCTCTTATATTGACAGCCATCCACAGTGACTCAAGGCTGCTTTACATGGAAGTATAGATTCAGAAAATTTGTGAGGAAAACGCAACAAGAAGCGCCAATCACCATTTCTTGTAATCCATCCACTGCATACACACAGATTTATTTTCTTTGGCAGAAGAAAGAGCACCCCAAAATTCCTTTTCCAAGCAGCTGATTAGAGCCAAGCACTCAGCCTGGAGCAGCAGATGAATGGAGGTTGAAGGATGTTGAACACRTAGAGAGTTTGCCTGTCCTTTTGTTACTGCTATGGGTTTTAAAGAGCTGTTGCTGTCACAAAAGCATATGCACAGGACCTTTATGCAAGGATGAATTTTATTTGATCCTAAATAGACTTTAAAGGCAGTGAAATGCATGCCACTGATCTGCACCCTGGGAATCTGTCCAGTAAAACCAGGCTGCCTGTTTATTARGTGCTGATTATGTGTCACATAGTCACCAACCTTCAATTATTTGAATAACCTAAAAACAGAGTCTAGTATGGTTCATCTGACTTAGCCTAGGAAGATAAGGATACAAAACTTTGAATCAGATACAGCCACTTCTTTTAGGGGAATGGAGCACATGCTATAAGACTATTTCAGTATCATGCTCAAGGAGCTACTTATCTGGCAAATAAAGCTTCTCAAAGACAAGTATAATTTTTCTCTGTATTCTGGTCAGAGTAATGGCTTTATATTATGCTTTCTATTAATACAGATTTTCACACATTTTCACAACAAATTTTTAAATGCTCCAAACTGAAATTAAGGTGACAATAATTCCTCCCTCTTTAAAGAGTCAGGGAGCATGTTCTTCCCCCCTCCCCTATTGCTCTCCTATATCTGGTGGGTGCCCAGTGTCACAGTGGGGAGTTCCCAAATTCACTTTCATTTGAAAATTTCCTCAATTTTTCCCCCAAAAAATTATGTTTCCAGACCTCACCTAAAGATGAGGTTTATTCAGGGCAGTGTCCTGCAACTGTCACTTCATACAACTATTTGCAGTGCTCCAAAAATCAAATCTGATTCCAGAGCAGCTTGTGAAAATTCCTCCTTGGGGCATGGCAATCATACWTTCTAGAAAGTATTAGACATCTTCACTGATTATTATTGTGTTTCCAATTAAWYMMMRSYTTTTTTTTWTTATTATTTCTTACACTGGAACATTCTTGTGCAATGCTATMTGGTATTAATGGCTAAACTCTGTCCACTTGTACATATAAAAAGAAGTGAAGTCTGAGCACTTGGCTGTTCTGCATCATTTGAACAGCACTTTGTTGCCTTGTCATTACAGACAAAAATATTGCAAACACTCTTTTAATGTAGTAATAATAAAACTATTTCCACTAACAGGATGAGTCAGAAGCCACTATTTGGTAACATACCAGCAGCTACCAGTTCTCAGTGGTGGCATGAAGTGACTGGATGAGGTCCTTGATAGGCATGCATGCATATATCTTCTGTCAATGCTAACAGATGTCATGGGTCAAAATGCCTTAAAAATGTAATTAAAATTTTCCCTTGAAAATTGTTTAAATTTTGCTTAAGGAGACTTGATATCGCAGCCACCTGAAACCTCTTCAGCTTCAGWAGCTTTTCTATTCAAGATTGTTTTGGAGTTCTCAGCACATATCAGAGATACTTCATGCCATTACAGCTTGCACTCTTGATAGTCCACTTCTTTTTCGTTTGATAATTTTTCTTGCACATGTAGGAAAACTGCAGGAACTGTGTCAGAACATTACTCCTACAAAATGTCTGGCATAGWAAGGATAATTTGGAATGGATCAGAATTCAGGTCCAGTACATATTTCTTTAATTTAATAGTACTTTAAACAACTGAAAATACCTTCTAGTGAGAAACTCTCATAAGACAGTRCCCCAAAATGTGATTCAAATGCAAACTTCCAAGGAGAAGTCTCTTGATTTTGGACCTGCACTAGACTCACTGGTGGTAAATATGCACTGCTGTAAAGAAATTTTTGTTAATTCACTGTAGTTTCTTCAGTAATTTTGCCGTCTTGGACTACCATTGTTTCCTCTTAGGTGTGGATTATCCAATGTTACATCACAGTAATGGTGCYTATTGACATACATGCAAACATAATTCAAGGACCTACTGGCTTGATATACCACTGAGTGCCATATTTTGACTTTGGGGCTCAGTTGTTTTTCTTTCATTGTTTAATAAGACCTGGGGAAGAGTCTTTCAGCAGAGTAGTTGACATCAGACTTCCCCTCTAGGCACTTATATTGAGCTCACTACGGCTTCACTAGCAGCAGGCGGAAGGGCGGGAAGGTAGAACGCTAGGCAAGGGAACATCATTATGCAAGGAGTTAATGTCATCAGCGCTGAATTACATTTTTCAGACAATTTATTTACCAGGAGCTTCATCTCAAATTGATTAATATAATAGAGAAGTTTCCAAAGAGTTGTAATTCTTATCTTGAACTCCTTTTCAACTTTTTGATTTAAAAAAATGGTCCTTTCAATTTTTGCCAAATTTTTAAAAATTAAGGACTCACAAAGAGATGGGATCATTAGATAAAATCACTAAGTAACTCTTTGTTCTGCCACTTATAAAATAACACTCTCACAAGAATTAAAAAACAGATGGATTTATTAATTTAATACTTTCCACAGCTTCCTCTGTCACCTGATCTTTGACCTGAGTAAACGTTTTTTCAYACAAATGTTAAAACAGTATGTTCTTTCAATGGGTTACCTAAGCCTGGAATGTGCCAGCAGACACATTAATGATCTTTAAGAAAACAAACCCATTTAATTCAGAATACCCGATTAACATATTTTACATGATTTTCAGCCAAGATATCACTGGGACTGATTTTAAATCAACCCAAGCTAACAAGAGGAAAGGAAGTAAGTGATAAGAAGATATGCAGAAATTATCATCCTTTTAACAGTCATGGGGAATTAAGACCATAGCTTTTGTACACTGCAGAAATATCACACCAATATATGGTGTGCAGTTCCTTGTTAAAAAATTCCCAAGCTACAACAGTCCCTATTTTTCAAAAGGATAATGATATTTCTTAGAAAACATACCAATACACTTCTGACATTAGCATCACAGATGGGCAGTGCTTCCCTTGTTCAGCAGCTTCAGYGGAATTCGTGCTGAGGATGAGTGGGCTCCATGTCAGGAATATTTATGTAGAGCATTTAAGCATTGCACAGCCCTTCTACTGAGAGCTTCTCTGGCAGTGTTTCAGCATTAATCAATGGTATTTATACCAGAATGGAAAATTCAAAAGTAAAATGCCTTACTAAATACAAATCATCAAACAGGAAAAAAAGACACCCACGAAGAAATTAAGATCTTCAGAAAGAAAAATAAGAGTGAAGGTTGTCATTTTCTTTCCCTTGAAATGACACTATAAATGACTGTTAAATTGGACTAGATGGACCTCAGTCCATCATAATGAAAAAAATAATCTTCCACTTAAAACACATATTTTCACTATGCTGAAATACTGTTCAGCATGATAGTTTTTTTAAACAACAAATACACAGCTTATTGATGCTACTGCACACAGATATGTAAAATTATTTTCATATTATAAAAGCAATATCTACCCTAGAGAGATTTTCTTTCTTGTTCACTTACAGAAGACCAGAACTGTAAAATTATTTTTCTACAGAGTCCAAAATAATATGGTGTATTTGACTGCTATGATACACATAATTTTTTGACTCTTCTTTGTCCATTTTGTCATTTCAAGAGGTATATATGTAGGCAGCAAAAATTCCCAGTGTAGAAGAACAGTTCACACACCATAAATCTCAAAAAAAACTTCTCATTTAAATGTACTCACATGATGATAAGGGGAAATAGAAGAGTAATTCAGGGGGRAAGAAAATGTAAGTGTAATACATTTTTACAGTAGTAGAAGAAAGAGGTTCCGATCATTCTTCAGAGTGCTCAAGGYAGAACATTTCCTGACAGTCCCAGGCTGTGGTACCTCACCAGACTCCTGTTTGTGTCAGAATCAGGGATAAAACCTAGCATTTTCCATTTATAACTTTCCTACAACCATTCTGATTTCCCATTAGATCATTATAATGAATAATATTTTTGATCCAGATACACTTTCTTAGAAATTAAAATCATTTATTTCMCCTACAGAATTTCTTGTTCTTAACCTGCCCAAGTGGGAAGCTTTCTTGGATGCTGTCTTCAGTTCAGTACATGGTCCTGCAGAGTTTATAACTTTTGTGCTGTTAAATAAAGCATCCTTAGTTTAGGGGGTTTGTCATGMAAATTGAATAAATTGTGATGTGAATATAAGATTGATTTCAAGTTTGATGTCTAAGACCTGTTTACATCCACAGTTTTGTTCCTGACTCAACTCAGTTCAGCATTAAATAAGGGAATTTCAGGGCAGGGACAGATTCCATACTCATTTTTCACAATAAACATAAGGAATAGTGTGAGGTAGTTTTCTTTAGTAAACAAACATAAGAAAGAGCAGCCATTTAGCTTAGAAGCTGATATTATTAATTAATTCTGAAGAAATCCAGCAAAAGGAGAGATGCGCTCTGAGCAGARTAGGGATCATTTTATGACACATTATCTCTACTCCATTACCCACCTTCATCCTCTGGAATTTGATCTGGTGCACAAAGAGGATGCAAAACTTCTCTGCATTCCAAGGAAAACACTTCAGATGAGAAATGCAGCTCCCATTATAGTAGATGCTATGGGACCAAGTATTTCCAGTGCCCTGTATCTCAGCCACAGTTTGGGCAGGGCTCAGGGGTGCAGATCTCAAAAGGACAGAGATGCCTCCCTCACTGTCTGGTTTCTCATGCCCAAGTAACAGAAAGTGAATGTGATTGTCATGTTTCTTTTCACTTCCTTGGCTGGCTGTCTCTTCAAACACCAGGCCTRTGGTGGTGACTACGTGCATTACAAACTGGTAACGCCTAACCCAGGTTAAACATGTGGCTTGAGTTAAAGGATTAWTTATGCACTTCGATCTACTGTAGAAATAATACTAAAAGAACAATTACATCGCTCTGCTTGAAATGCAGCTGCTACAYGGTGTCATGGAAACATCTATTATAGAGTTTGGATTCATTTTCTTTTAAACTGTTTCACTTTTGAGACCTATAACTAATGGGATCATCACGAGACAAGTGGTAGTGATCAAAATAACACTGTTCTGGAACTACATACATAATGTTATTCTGGAAACTATGGTTGCAACTACTCACAAGCTGAAGCTTGAAAGTTCACAATTGCTAAAAGATTTAAATACATTGGGACTCTCAGCTGGTTCCATGTGCTCCTCTCAGACATATCGGTTTTKATGAAGACTTTTCCCAATTAGAAGAAATCTGCTTTGGGAAGGACCTGATAGGTTAGTCTATTTTTCAAAACCTGGCTGAATTTCTGTTCCAGATTGGCTGAAATCATAAATTATTAGGATTATTTCATCACCAACTAACTATTTCAGTGATGATATATTCTGTCCCAGCTATAGTTGGCTTCAGCTGAATACACTGAGGATGGAAGAGTGATCTAACCATTCAAAGCCATTAACACTTCAATAGAGAGCATATAATGCACTTCTGTTGATGGGGCTTCCAAACAGTTTTAGTGATTAACTAGAGTTAACAAAGTGAATTGTTAAAAAGCTATAAAGGCAATGACAATTTTCTGGTTTCAAAATAATGGAAAAAGGACATGTTCACATTATATTTTCTCCTTCTTCTTTCCAACACTGACCTAGAAAACTGCAGGTCTTGAGCAATTACAGTTTCAGGAGGTGAGGCTTTTGAGAAAACTCTAAATTTTGCAGCACTAGTCATGCTGAGTAAAGACCTACTTGACTCCAGTTAACTATCATTGTTCCCGAGTACAAAGTAAAATGTGAAACAGCAACTTTTTGATTTAATCCAAACCCTTAGCTTCCATTATTTAAAATGTTGCCTGCAAGACCATCCAGTGGAGTTTGCAGAAAGATTGAACATATTTTTAAGGTGTGATTGTCACTTGCATTTCTGATACAGAAATGGTAGTAATATAGTAGTAATATAAATATTTCTGAYACAGAAATGATAGGAATCCTGAAGGGAAGAGCAGACTTCATTTGTGTAATTTTCTATTTGTATGAAAATGCTCAGCTTGCACTGGTTCTCCAGAATCTCACATTAAAATTTCCTTTTTAGCCACAATAAATTATATGCTTTTACAGAGTCTGGAAATATTCTTTAGTTGGAAAGCTGCTGTGGAAATTTGCCCCATTCAAGGGCCAAAGAGAGTGGAAAAATCCATTTGGGGGGTAGCAGCCTCTGGTTGCTGGCTCAGGTGGATGTAGAAGCTGCTACATAACTGAACCGACCATGCACTGTCACTCGAGTGCACTTTCTCCAGCAGAGGCATGAGTTGGAGTCGTTGCATTGTATTTGGTCACAAATCCACATTTTGGATTCACAATCAATCCCAAGTTAGCTTGGGATCCTCTCAACCTACCACATGAAAAAAAATTCTTGCTGAGCAGAGCCATAAATTGAGATGCAAAGAATAAATTGTATATTGGAAAATAAAATAAATCCTTTGCATTTTGCCAGCCTAGCTTTTAATAAGGTAGATTTTAAACATTTGTCTAAAGCTTAAATACCATGTTGATCTTTTAGTATGAGATAAGTATCAAATAATTTTAAATAGAAAAATTAATTCTTTTAAAACTCTTTTCACTGTCAGCTCAGGAAAATCTGTATAGAAAATTTTTAATAGAAGCTGGATTTGGGTTAACTGGTTTTAGTTACTAAAGTGTGAAGGTTGCCACATGGTAAAAGAGTTCCAGCTATTATAATGATGCACACAGTAATGTCAGACTGCTTATGCTATTTGCCTCATAGTTTCACAATATTTAAGGCCAGTAAAAATTAATTAATCTTATTCAACATGTAAAAATGTCATTTTATTTTACTGAAACAAATATTGCTACTTTTCTTTAAACTACTACTTTTCAATCCTCCAAAGATTTTAAATGACAGTTGAAATGTAAAAAACCCCAGTGATTCAGAAACATAGCTTCACTCAGAAGAACACCAGGTCAGCTCAAAGTGCAGCTTATTGACCACTGACAGCCCATTTTTACTTTTGACTAAGCCCTGCTTCTTGAGAGAAAGGTAAAGAGCTTTTAGGCAATGCACATCATCCTGCATGACCCAGGCAGGCAACCCACTGCAGCACAAGACTTCCATGCTGTCACAGGCACCAGCAATTGGTGCAATAGTCTTTTTACAGAGCTTCTAAAGTTTCAGTGAAGTAATGACAATTAAAGACAAAAAAAAATCAAGATCCTAGAAGCCGTGCAAATTCCTGATCAAAAATATGACATTAAATGATACAAAATAAAATAATAATATATCTCTGGACATACCCGGCTGTCAAGTCTATTTTTGCAATCTTTGCTCAGCTGGCAAAGAAATAAACTCCATATATTTTCTCATTGGTCAAACTTCAAAATTTAAACCAGGTCATGTTGCAGAGAAACAAAACCTGATCTTTTTCTGGCAGCTAGTGACAACTTCCTTCTGTGCTGAGGACTGGAGAAGTTTGAGTGTTGTTGAGCATCAGATGGTAGCTGCATTTCTTCAGGGCTGTATCTAAGCTAAGAGGACAGCTCTCCCTTGCKTACCATTATGCCACAGTAAATGTGGAAGAAGGTTTCTGGTTTTCAGAATTCAAAGTGAAAGGATAGGGGTAGAAAGAGAAGCAAAGATCAGGATTAGCAACAAGGGCTTCTTGTAGCTGTCATTGTGCTCTGCAGAAGGAAATCACATTGTCATTTTTCTGCTGTTGCATATTCTAATTTTATTCTTTACTGTTTTTATTGTCATACAGAGAATTTTGCTCTGCTTTCTGTGTATTTTTATTTTTTCCTGAATATACATAATGCAGTTGAAACTATAGCAGCAGTCTTTCAGTTTTCTTTTTTTCAGAAAAATTCATTAACAACTTCTAGTTCCTTATAATGTCACTTTCTAAAAAATGCAAAAAAGACCYGATAGTCATGGAGGAGGACCCCATTAATACTAATTGGTTTTAAATGACTAGTCTGTTTTAAAGGTTACACAATTATTAGAATGCTATTTCATTCTCTTGAACTATAGAGGGAAGACATTTTAACCATGAATAAAATTCAAAACCGGCAAATTCAGCCCAGTAAGTTACTGCTGTGTGATTCAATAATTTATGAAACATAAGGAGTGCAAAGAAGTGTTGCCAGGCTGCCCAAATTTTTTCAGTCTGCATYTTTTGTTGTGCTATACAAATTGCAGTCTATCCAATTTCTGATTAGGATAATTTGCAGTCATTCCCCATGCCTTGTACAGAACTTTTTTAGAATTAATATTTAGTAGTTCACTTACATATATCACTTTCTGTATCAGAGCGAGCTTCATAAGTTTAAGGACTTTTTCCTTTTTTTTTCTTTCCTGGAATAGGCTGAGGCAAAAATCCATTGCCTCAGATAAGCAGTTTCCTTGTTCACAGTTATACAGCATAAGTCACKTCATTGTGACGACTTTAATGTGGCCATTACAGGGCATTTCAGTGGCAGYGTATAAAAACATTCTTTCATACAAGTGTCAACAGTGCTGAAAAATATATCAGTCTCTCCTTGTTAGTAAGCATGAGATGCTGCACAGCTTTGCAAGATCTTGCCTGAATCATAGATATTCATAAGTCATTCTATCATCTGAGGAACGGTTAAGCAACCCTGGCARTACAATACTTGTTTACTTGCATAAGAAAACAGCAAAATAAAACCTAAATAAAATGTTATCTCTTCTAAAAATGCAGTTTAGCTGCCTYAATAGCTGTCAAAAACTCATCTTGAAAAACATGAGCCATTTGAATAGCCTTTTGAAGCTTATTCTACCTGCAGCTCTACTCTTGGTGATGCATGCACAAGATCGATTGAGTGGCATATTAGCAGCATCTTTATGTCTCAGATTCAGACACCAATCTTGCCAAATCAGCTGCACCTTCCTCTTCCTAAGAATGAGTAGTGTATGATGCATCCCAAGAAACTCTTAGTAACATTCTCATGGCCAAGCAAATATCAAACAATATAATGTCTCTTGAAAAATCAAGCAAATAAAGCTATGCTTAGATATCTTCTGAAACAATTATATTTTATAACTCCTCAGCTTTAATAAATTTTGCTATGTATTGAGTACTGTGTCCAATCCTGGGCCCCCTACTTCAAGAAGGACATTGAGGTGCTGGAGCATGTCCAGAGAATGACAACAGAATTGGTGAAGTGTCTAGAGAGTAAATCTTTAGAGGAGCAGCTGAAGGATCTGGATTTGTTTAGCCTGGAGAAAAGAATGCATGGGGGGACCTTATCACTCTCTACAACTGCCTAAAATGAAGTWGTAGCCAGATGGGGCTCAGCCTCTTCTCTCAGGCAACCAGTGACAGGATGAGAGGRCACAGCCTGGAGCTGCACCAGAGGAGGTTTAGTTTGGACATCAGGAAGAATTTCTTCACTGAAAGCATGGTTTGGTGTTGGAATGGCTGTCCAGGGAGGTGGTAGAGTCACCATCCTGGCAGTGTTCAGGAAAAAAATGGACATGGCATTTAGTGCTTTAGTTGACATAATGATGTTGGGTCAAAAGTTGGACTCAATTACCATGGAGGTATTTTCCAACCTTAATTATTCGATGTTTTTATGAAATATTTTAATTAATCATTGTACCACAAAAGCAAAAGAGTGTGTCATATTCCAGTGACCCCTACACATTTTGGCAGTCCTCATGTAAATTCCTGGTAGGAACATAGCTAAATATGACATTTCAGCTCCCTTTACAGATTAGAGTCTGTTTCATGCCTAGCACACTAATGAGAGGGTTCATTACCTCTGTTGACAGTATGCTGCAGAGATACACAGGCTTGCACTACGTGAACCACTTTCCATACCAAAATCGGGCTTGGTTAGACAGAGAAACGTTTCACTTGTTTTTACAGACACTTCTTATAAGGCAATTTTCATTTATTGCATTCCTACAGAAACTGTTCTGTTTTATGCCCACTAGGGAAAGTTTACAATGACCTAACATCCAGTGGTACAAAATTTCTCCATGTCCTTTGGGATAGGCAGAACATGCACAGCAGTTCCCCAATTCCTAAAACACATCTCAAGGCCCAGGAATATCCAAAGAGAAAACTTTCACTTGRCTTTGAAGCCCTGAGGTAGTACATACCTCTAGTAGATCTGTTTTCATTTGGCTGCATCTGAAACCTGACAGGCTTAAAAGCTCCTTCCTTTAGTAAAGTGCAAKGTTCCTGAGGACAGGATTGCAATACAAAAAAAAACTAGACAATCAAATTAAATTCTAGAAAATGCTTACAAGAAGAAATTAATCCATTTGATTTTCTACATTTCCCAGTCATCTCCCTCTTCAATGACTGACAAACCTGCCACCTCCTTTTTTTACTTTAAGGTCCTTTTCGTTTCCCTTCAGTACTTTCTCCCCATAATTTACATAGAACTTCTCTTTGTCATGTTGTGGCATTTTTAAGGCTGCTACAATATTTTGCAAGTCATATATCAAAAGAAGCATTTGCTGTTTATACACTTTAGAAATGTTGCAGCCTGTTAGCACACTTATAGTTCCCATCCAGGAGGCCACATGTGACAGCTGAACTGCACAGATGGAGATATGTCACAGTCCTTTGTTTAAATCACCTCTCCTCCTTTCGACCCGGTTGTGTCTCATGCTTTCCCACTAAAAACTGTGACTTTTTGACAGCAAAGATGTTGTGAATCACTAGCTCAAGGTAGTGGAAAAAAATGGGACAAGCTAGAGCCCAGAGCTCTACTCTGCTGTAGCCTAGAGCAACAACAGATGCATACCAAAAATAAGAGGGTTTCTCTCTTACACAGCAGGTTGATATCTCCAGTGAGACATCAGACTGAGCAGGAAGACTGTCTAGGGAGGACAGGCTAGGCACCTAACCTGGTGAGGCTGACTGCATCCAGAAACTACAGTCCAAACATCCTCTGGAGTTAAGAATTCAATTAATTGCTTGCTGTCCTCACCCCTGTGTACCTACACAACTGTCCATGTGACCTGTGCWCTTTTTCTGAGCAGAGACAGAGGGGAACTGACACCATAAAACAGTCTGCTTTTAGTAAGACACTTCTATTGTTATAATGCAAAAGTCTGTTCCAGTATTTACAAGTGCATTGCAAAGCTGAAGGGTTCAGAAAAACATCTGGGAAAAAAATAAAAAAMCAAGAAAAGAAAGATTTGAACCTCACAATTGTTTATTTTAAAATCAGGCGAGKTATAAAAGAATTAAAGCTACCTTCTTTATTTGAAGTTGTGTTTAAATTTAGCCATGTATTGTGTTGTTACACAATAATAACAGCAGTAAAACTTTGCAAAAAAAAAAATTTAGAATCTTTACTTTTGTCCAAGTTTGTGCTAAGAGATTCAGACTTTGTCCTACTTATAAAGCCACTTCGGATAAGGGTAGCCTACTTGCATCTTATTACTTTTCCAAAATAGCACAAAGCAAAAAAAAACACTTAAAAGAAAATGGACTGAGTGGGAAAAGGGAATCTCTTTCCTAGAAAATTATTCCAGATGCAGCCAGAAAAAAAAAAATTAAATAAATAAATAAATAGAAAATACACAGACTAGGAATAAAAGCTTCCACTAAAATAACTATGGAATCTTACCTGGATTCCAGATTCTCTGCAGGTTCTCCAGTCCTTCTCTCACTCCAATAGTTTATCTCTGCTAAGCCTAGGGAAACAAAACAAAAAAAAAATCTGGTAAAACATCGTTAAAAMCAGAAATTTTACGTTCACATGGAAACTACATGAAATTTGACAGTCTGAAATTATTTCAAACTGCATTGAACAACTGTTAGAAATAGGGTTTGCTTTCTCTTGCTTCAAGAAAGCTGTATCGATAGCCTAAGTTGTTTTCTTTTACTTCTTCAGCACTGGGTCCCAGTAACTGAAAGCACATCTAGAAAGTACTCCCACATAGGGTTCAGTACAGTAAATCTCATTATTTTTTTCACAATGATGTGTTGATATTTTCAGTCCAAGGATAGGGTGTGTTTCAGGAATCAGAGGACCAGTGGATGCGACAAGAWTGGGGATTGTAAAGAACAAAGGGCCTGAGACTCTAAGAGAAATAAATGAGTACCTCACCTAAGTGTTTCAGGTTATCAAATAATTCCCAGCTCACATTCACTCACAACTGAAGGCATTTTTCTCGTTYTTTCTTCCCTCCATGTATATTAAGGCCTATTGTTCTGTGTTTGATCAAAAATTGATTAAATTGATTAATTTACTCTTCTTAATAAAGAAAAACAGCCCTTCTTTTAAAAGTTCAACTACATATAATAAAAAGTATATTATATATATTTTTATATATATATATATATATATATACTAACTCATAATTACTTATAATAACTTAACTTTCAGTAACAAGAGAGGGGCTTTTGGGGTATTTTTCCTATTTTGTAACTTAAGAAAATGTGATTTGTCTTAAAGAAAGTGAGAAGTTGCTTTTTAAAAGAAATTACAAACTAAGTTTAAATAAAATAATTTATGATGTAAAATTTCTGTATTTTCTGTAATAAGTGGCCTAGGAAGTAATAAATTTCCAATCATGCAATCATGCTAAGATAAACAGATAGTTTATACCTCAATTCTTCTAAATAATATTTTAAATCGTCCCTTTTTGCTAATGTTTATATCATAGCTAAAACATGTGGTTATATGTTAAAGTGCAAAAAAAGATTTTAAAAAATCTCAAGGACTCACTCATTGTGGAAGTTGAGATTCTTTGGGGACATCCAACCACATATATGGAAAACTTAACAGCTGATACATTARTTTCCTTCCCAAATGTTTCATAACAGACTAACTTTTAATGCCTGAATRAATGCAATGCAGCAGAGAATCCATGTAGTTCCCAAAGATTTCATGTAGATTTCCCCCAAGCAATATCCTCCCAATATCAAGCATTAGACCTGAATAAGGGGGAATATGCCAGGAGAATGTGTCTCTATGGAAACATTCATGTTCATTGACAAGAAGTGCTATTACTCACTACAGTAAAAACAACCAGAGAAATTAAGGTCTGTATTAAAACAGATAAGATGTAAATCATCCCCAAAAATCACAAATCCGAACTCTTCAAACATTAAAGGTGCCTAGAGCAATTAKTGGCACCTTTAAACAGAATAGTTTTTAATCTGGATGAGTCTGGAAGGATCCAGCACYTTCCAGTGCTCCCCAGCTTTGGATCTTTCCAGCTTCCCACAATACCTGTGGCTCTGAGGAGGCTCCTGCTTTCCATGGCTGTGCACAGAAGGGATGAGACCCCATAGAATAATAAGACTCACAGTGCAGAGCACACTGACCCTTGCTGGAGCCACYCAAGCTGCACTGGCCGGGGCTGTGGGGATCCTGCTGTCTGTGCAYCTCCTGGCAGAAGGTGACCTGAGATGACCTCTGTGCCCAGTGCAGCTGGAGGGCACATGGTGAGATACACCATGCAGACACATTGCTGGAGAGCTCCCCTGGCAGCGATGGATGCCAACAATTACCTGGGCACCATGGGCTGAGAGAAGCTTCATATTTCCAGAGCCAGAACCCAAGGAGGGACAGGYTGCTGGATTCAGAACTGGGTAATAGGCAATGAGCAGCCACAGTTTAGAGGCTGCTGGGTGTTTGTGGCAGCCTGTCAAGGATGCACAGCCTCACTGCTCCTTCCTTGTGAGTTGGAAGGCAGTAACAGGTTCCCTACATTTGATATTACCTACATATTTTGTCTCTTTTCCTCTCACCCACTGTGTCTGAATTAGATGAGTAAAGCTCTGTCCTCTGTTACAGCAGGATAAAATAAAGGAACTCCGGCGAAGATGAGAAGTTACTCCAGGTGGTATTTGAGGGTTAATGGAGTAAAATTTGCTTCTGTGCCTGCAGCTACTGCCATTCCTCTGCTTGAGTAATAGASCCTTAAACATTTAAGTGATGGATGTTAGTGCATGCCAGCTGCAAACCAACAGAGCAGGCTGTAAACACATTTCTCCCGTTTCTCTTTTGTTTTTTAATGCRCTCTTTTTCTCAGCCGAGATGCTCTCGCCTCTCCAGCACTGATTCACACTGACATGAGCGGGCCCAGGCAGCCAGGGCAGGGAGGTACAGCCTCATATGACTCACGGTGTTCAGCAAGTTTTAGTCATCAGGCTTACAGGAGCACCAAGGTTAGCACCCCGAATGCAGCATTTCACCACTGCAAATTTTCTTCTCTCTTCCTTTGGCTGGAAGAAGSCATTCTTGTATATCTATAGGATTTTTTTGTTAAGGTGGCGAACATATGTACGTTTACATACCTCCCAGTAGCAATTTCAAGATAAACATGTTTCTACATCCATCATACCTGAGGCAGAAGCTGTCACGTTTGTGCAAGTGATTTCTTGTGGAATTGCAGATCCTTGTTTTTCAAAGGACAGGACTTGAGCTATTCTGTGAAAAATCTATTTTCTGCCCTGTATTTGATGGGGCCATATTTCACAAATGAGACTGTTTCCTGTGTAGATAAATTTGTTCCATTAGTGAAAAACACACTGGGTATGCTTAAACCGGGAGCATGGGGAAATCTGTGCACTCAAGCAGCAGCCCTATCATACAGTAACTCAGGCTTGAGTGCACTAGCCCTCCCCTACACATGCTCCTTTGATTTGTTGGGAATCCCATAAAATGGGTAAAAAGCATCCGGGCACTGAGAGGCCGTGCCAGAGGCCTCCCCCGAGGCAGCCCCAGCCCTGTGCCCCATCTTTCGCTCAGTCCCGGTGCCCATGCTCGGCTCAGCTCTGCCTCCTGTCTGGGCCGTGGCCATGCCGGGGCCTGGTGGCCATGCCGGGGCCTGGTGGGCCTGCTCTGGGCCATCCCTGCAGCTCCCAGCTGGCCACGGCCATGGCCACTCCTTCCCCTCTTCTGAGCCTGCCAGCAAAACGCGGCCCACGGTTCCGATGCCACGTCCAGGCCTGTGACAGTGCAGTGGGTGAGGGAACTCAGTGGGTCACTGTCCCTAAGAARGCAGAGGCAAAGATGGTGAAGAACCCCGGGGACAAGAGATAAGGTGCTGCAGGTAGGTTTCCTTTGTAGGGCTGCCATCGCTCGTGAAGGCTCCAAAATGAGCTCTGTGAGGCTTGTTGGAGGCAAGGCTTCTCTTTTTGGGTTGATACATTGCTAAACAAGGGGTGCCCCAGGACAGGTCTGTGTCTAGCTGAGACAGTGAYGACAAAATGCAAATCAGACCCAATTTCATTAGGCTAGATGAACTAAGCATTCATTAATGGTGAATTTTTAGACTACTCTGTAAGTGCATCTTTCTGTTCTTGCATACACTCTTTGTGGCTTACTTTTCAACTGCTGACTTCCAACATCAAAAATCTATCTTAAATTTGACAACCGATTTGCAGTTGATTTGCACTGTGCAGTGCCAGTGGTTTCTTTCCCCCTTGCTCTCCCTGCCTGCAGTGTGACAGGTTACTGAAGTGCAGAGTGTTTGCTCCTTGCACGTTCTCTCACTGGGCTCCCACAGTACAACACATTAAAATGAATTCTGATGCATCATCGCTGCCATTTATTATTTCCCCTTCTTACATCTGCTCTTGAAGCTTTTCAGCTCTCTCTGCCCTGGAAGGTTCTGACTATCTGTAAATAAGGCTGGTAGCCTAGCAACATTGAGTGAATGCACTTCCCTTGCTGAATAACACTGGGCATAATCAAATCAGCTTCTCAKGCTAGCTGCAGCATTAACACTATGAGTTGAAAACAATTACAAATACTTCATGTACATTTGCATTATTTTGAATTGGAAACATTTTTCAGATCCTTCAAATGAAGTCGTGAAGTCGGTATCCGCAAAGTGAAAAAAAAAAAAAAGGAATGTTCAACTTAGTAGCAAATAAACCATCTCCGGAACCTGGTACAACAATCAGACTGAAAGGATTGACTAACCTGACCCCTCAATGAGACCAAAGAGAAGGCAAACATCCTGCCTGAGCACTTGTACTCACCAGCACAGACAACCAGACAATTTGGAGCTACCTTAGGTAWCTGACAGAGGGAGAACTGCCTCGTGGTGCGGACATGACATTCTCCCAGGCAGGAAATGAGCCCATGTCATAAAAATTGAGCAGCTACCTACAGAAAAACAGTCCATAGCACCATCTATAAACCTTAGGTCTGTCTTGCTCTAAAGGGGAAACTTGCACTGTCAAATTGCATTTACCACAACATATTTCAGGGGTGGAACCAAGGCACAGCCTTCTCCCTCTCCTGTCATGCTCCCATGCATGTGAGGAGCAGCACCATTCTGAAGGGCAGAGCTCCTGCTCTTTCCACCCTTGCAGTATTAGGCTAATCACCCTAGCACAAAGAAGGGTGGCAAAGGTCTTTTTTAACAGAACRTTTAAGCATGTTAATGCATGAAAAGCTGCTTAATTTTATATCAAAATTGTGTCAGAATAAATTCTTCAATTTGTARTACAAGGTACAGACTTGCCATCTTCTTGGAAGCTGTATTTTGTGTAAGCAGAACTTTGTATTTTCCAGCTGCTACATCTCTTCACTTCAGAATAAGGAAATCTTTATTCTGCACTTTAAATTGACCTTTTTAATCTAAACAAGTTTGACTGGGCAATGAGTGAATGAATGGTTCCAGCATAATGTTATCACAAGACAGAGTTGGTGATGCCAAGCACAAAAATAGCTCTGGCTTTTTCTCCTGTTTCYCTCCTCTCACCACTGATTAGCACAGACATTAGTAGACAGACAGCAAGAATTCTGTTTTCGCTTCAATTTTATAAGCTCAGGTACTTTTTTTTTTTTTTTTAATTGGCTGGAAAGATACATAATTATATATTAAAAGTAACCAACTGTAAGAAACAGACACTAAACCCTTCTAGGATGTGGTTCAAGTAGAGAATTTCTGCTGATATTCTTGAAAGCTTTATTTATACTGATAAATAACTTTATGCAGCCTAAAATACAAATTTTCAATTCACATTGATATAAATATAACTGAATCAGAATAGCCATTTCACTTTATTTTCATGTTCAGTTCTGCCTAACCAGCTTATATTGCTGAAACCTGGCACAGCATGTGATTTACAGCCAGAGATAGAGCTTGGTTTTGTCTTTGYCAACAGCTTAAAGCATGCTTAAATTTGCTTTCTTAACTTGGTACATAGCCCAGCATGGATGGGAGTGAAGTTCACAGGCTTGTAAGACAAAAGAATTTATTTCTTGATACCTCATTCCAGGCTCTGGAATCTAACAGCATCTGCTCTATGAGTAATTGTATTTGCCATCCTTTCATCCTCACAAGGTGGCAAAGCATTCTGCTCAGTAAAATCATTGCTTGTCACCCTGAGACAGAGACCTAGGGATCGGTGATGGGCATGCCCTGAGGTTGTTGCAACCTGGGAGGTAAAAACTGATCTTGCTACTTTGGATGAAATTGGAGTTTGGGAACAATTTCACAGAACCCTGGGAGATCTCTCAGCCTATTTCTCACCATAGTGCAAGAATCCTCTCACAGTGATTATTTCTCTTGCTGCCAGCCTTCCTTTCCTTATTAACTGATGAGAAACCTCAGCAGAGATACTGAGGCAGGGACTGAGCCAGGTGTCTCCTAAACTAATTGGAAGAAGGTTCTGACCTTGAGGAAACCTAGAGCAAAGAGAGAAGCACGTGTGAAAGGGAGGAGGTGATCAAAGATTAAACCAAATGAATCTGCTTGAGATGTGCCTGAAGGATTAGGAATGGAAGGTGAGAGGGAGCAGACAGGAGACTGGCAAGCAAAAGGATCAGGAGTTTTGGGAATATCTTCCAACAAAATGGAGGATGAAAGGACAGAACTGTAATGTGAGAGGAATAAGATGCAACCAAGACTTACAGACCAAGTTACAGAATGTCAATACATTAAAATGATGAAGTGGAAGATAATTGTCAGCTGGAGTTGAAAAGGAGTGAAAATGCTGAGAGTGGGAGGAAAAGCAAAAAARCAAGGAACTATATTTTTGATACATGCCCTGTTCAAATGTGGGAATATCATCACACCTATGCACTGTGTCTCTGATTTGCTTTTGAGATTCAGGGGAAGAATTACTCTTAAAAAATTCTTAAACATGCCCTTATGCAACCCTTTTCCTATTACAGAGAATATTTTTCAGTTTATGTTTCTTTGTTGACTTTCTTAAATAACAGAGAGCCATCACCTCCTAATGAGATTCTCTCCTTCCCCGAAATGCAGAGCTGTACCTGCTCATAAAGAGCTAAAATATTTGCCTGGAGAAGTAATAAAAATGTAGTGTGACACCCAATCCTGGATTTAATGAAAACATTTTTGAGCTAATCAAGAAATGACCTGATTGAGGTTTATATTGTGTTCAGGTTCATTTACACTCTGAAACTGCAAAACTGAGAATCCTTTTCTTGTCTGCCTGGCTCTGCATTTTTGGGTGGCAGAGTTAACTGTATTTTGCTCACTAACGTCTCAAACATTCTGTAATACGTTTTAAAAATCAATTCAAGCACTGAAGGAAAATGGGCATACTTGAAAAGGCAACGTTAGGYACATATCTGAGTCTACAGAGCCTGACTATGTAGAGGTTTGCCCAGCCCTTYGCAGGGCGATATAAAGTTGTAACACTTCCAGCTGAAAGGAAACTGAGCGTGCCAGATTGGTAATGAATGATTGGTGCTCTGTTGCCTTCAGATCCCCCCAGCCCCTCCTCATTCCTGCAAACAGTCATTATTTTCTGCAATGTCGTTTTGGAAGTATATTTCTTCCTCAGTGCTGCAGTGCCCTCCAGTGCTCAGAGAAAACGTTTTGGCTTCCATTATCAGGAATCCAAAATAGAGACACCATTTTATATCTAATTGTGAGACTGAACTCTTCACAGTATTGCAGAAGACTCTTTGGTTTCCAAAGTCTACTGCTGCTTGAAACACTTTCCACAATCAACAAGRTGCTTGAGGTGAATGATTATCACCTCTGTGAGTCCTGTTCTGAAATGGGTTAGAATATTCTTCTCAGTGAAAGTACTAGCAGGTGCTTACAGGCTGTCATTCAAGAATTATTTTTGAAACAGTCAAGTGTGCCCAAACAGTTAATATTGCAGACTATTTTAATGAAATAACCTGGCACAAAGTTAGTCTAAATTTCTTTTTCTTGTGTGATATAAAATACATTTTTGCCACTGTATATCTCCAGTACAGAGGTTTAAGAAATTCCACCAAGTGCTTTCCTAAATACAAATGAGAGAATCTGCACATCCGGAGCAGCTCAAAGCAAACACCTGGTTAGATTCAAAAAGTTTAGGGTGGTATTTCCAACAGGCTAAAGAAWTTGGTTTCAGGCTTCAACAAATTACAGTAAAAACGGATAACAAACAAATATATCTAAATTCTGATAAATTCTGTTTAATGGGAACAATTATCCCAGCACTCTCTTATTTATGTATTTTCAGTYGAGAAGGCATCATTTTAGAGAAGTTGCCAGGTGAACTAAAAGTTGTATAAATAGTACAGAAAGAGTGATGTCCTTCCCACAGTTTTTCACCCTCTTTCAGATGGGACATACCAGACTTGGCACTGCAAAGCTGACAATATTCTGTTCAATTCAAACAATTGCAGATCAAATATGCAGCAATCTGGTAAATTAGATCAGTCAAATAAGGAAAGAGGGTAGGGGTGAGTTGTGTGCAGAAARAGAAATATATACAAAGACAGAAGAAAGAAGGTCACAGACAAAAATAAGTATTTGTTCTCATGGGAAAGACAGAGAGGAAAAAGAAGACCCTCAAATGCTTTGTACTTTCAAGTTATGCTCTTTAATTTTCTACTTTTTGGATTGGCAATGTTGTAGTATTATGACCAACTAATGTAATAGCACAGCTCTTCAGGGAATAATTTTTAAATTATTTTTCTCTCTGCAAATTGTCTACCACAGAAATTGAAAGCAAAAATGTGAAGTTGAGTATTGAAAAACAATGGTGGTAGGTTTTTGATTTTAGATACCCTTTTTCCTGGCATTTAAGTGTGAATCTCATCCTAAAAAGACGTGCTTGCCCTTTCAAAGACCTTTTTCAGAAGGCTTTCTAAACAACTAGCAGAGATCCTAACAAAAAGGGGCGTATTGCTGTTCATATCTGATTAGGAGAAGATGCTTGAGAATCAGAATGGACAGTATTTAGATAGCAGTTAACAAGAAAGGGTCTCAAAATTTGTACTTCTTTTTCTTGTTTATAGCTCAAGAAAAGCTGTAGAAACTGCCCTTTAATGGGACCATCTGGATCTGCTCACTTCCCCCAAAATATTACCCTCTCCTGTAGGTGTGTCCTCTCCACAATGATTCTGTGTACACTGGATGGAAGTTTCCAGAACATGTTCAGGCTATGGTTTCGAAGACTGATGTCATTCACATGACTTCATCTGTGAAGCAGCAAGGTTCTTGACCAGCTTAAAGCAAAGAATGCTCTAATCCAAATCTGCAAGGATAAGTTTAGGTAAATATATATATATATATAGCACTCCAGGCCCTCGATCAAAACGGTTGGTGAGGCACAAATAGAAATTGTACAGATCTCAGTAGGAAAGGCTGACCCAAAAATGCAATATTATTCCAAATGTTTCAAATGAGCTTGAAAAAGAGTGCAAATAAAGGGTATACTCATTCTGTCAGTAGCTTATTGTGTGAGATAAAATCCACAGGCTACCATGGCTGGCCCAGTGCAAGGGTATTCTCTTAAAATTTTGAGGTTAAATTGACAAGCTAAAACATTTCCCAAAGCCATGGGCAATAAAGCTTCAGAAGTGTACCTGAAGCATGTGCAAGCTTATTAAAGAATTAGGCTACATTTGTGAATATTGCTCTCAATAGCTAATGACCTTAACCAAACCACAAAATTTGTGCATAAATTATTAGCTGATCAGTTACCCGATCTGTTGAAGTACACAAAGAAGGACCACCATTTAAAAAACCCTTATCAGTAGCAAATGAATGCCAATTAACATGATGTTGTGGGTTAATTTCAAACTAAGACAGTGATTTGTATTCTTGCATTACTCTAGAACAGCTTTGACTCACAAAAATAGAAATCCATAATATGAACAACTAATCACCAATTGTAAATCCACATTAACATGCACTAAGTAAGAACAGATGCTAATTGCATTAATAATGCAGTGTAACAGAGATCATTTGATTTAGGACAAATTACTCCTATTCAGCAAGATTGCTTTTATTGCTTAGTTTGCCCTAACCATATAAGTCTAGTATGGTCAACAGAACTGTTTTCATGGTTCTTCTGTGTAAAATACTGCAAGGCCACACCTTAATGCACCATCAAAGAAAAGCTGTTTTATGCCGGCATTGTTGATGACTATTCTCAGCTGAAGAGCTCAGCCAAAACAGAAGCTCCATTAGCCATAGCCCTCCAGGGTTCATGCACACCTTCTTGTGTCACAAACTAACACCTGGGGACAATTATGTTCCTCTCACAAATATACTTTTTGAATACCATCCTTTTCAAGTACTTTGTGTCCCAGACTGATCCTTGAAGGCTCAGTTCTGATTTCCGATGTTTATTATAATTCCATAACATACTCAGGCACTGTGTTAGAAGAGATTCTTGTGCTCACTTCATAAACAGCCCATATAAGCAGAGATTATTTCAGTTATACTTCAGAAAACCTTCCTGCCTTGCATCATCAATCATTTTAGTAGATATTAAAATGCTTACAGRAAGGTTCTTAGCCCAAGCATTTTACAGCTTTGCACTGTTGATAGTGATAACATGTATTGCTAAATTTACAAATGTCCTTTTTCAGATCAGACTTAATAGTTGCCATAGCAAGATTTTAAATAAAAAACCTCAAAACTTTGAAAGGATTTAGGAATTCTAATTTACTTTAAAAAAAGGATAAAAAGTCGAATTATAAATTATGGCCATACATTCTGATCTTACAGTGTAACTAGAAAGCTGTTACTGAATTTTCACTGKTTTTAGTAACTGTAAAATGATGTTCATTGGATTCATGTGTGCAAAGACAGTCTAATACTCCTAAAAATGAGATCAGATACATTTCTTTCACCTAACAAAAACCCCAGTGTTTCTGTATCATTTCACTAAATGTCTCAACTACATCCTCTGAAGTAAGGACCCAAGACAAATATATGTCAAGGGTTCGAAAGTGTCCTCTTCCACAGATTTGAGTGTTTTCACTTTCCAGAAATGGCTGTTTATATAGGATCAGAAGAGACTTGGTAGCTGACAAATACTGAACCAGGAAATCATAGGGAAAGCTGTCAGATATCTTCCATCCCCCTGAAGTTCCACTGTGTGACTGGGTAACTTATGGTCACTCAGCATTCAGAGACARCACACAGGGATGAGGCCAAATTTTCCCTACATCACTGCACTTATTTTTTTTTCTCAAGTCAGCCATGGCTCTTGGTAGCAGGGTTGGAAAGGGAAGCTCTGGACTGCCTCACACTGGAGCATAGGGAAAGTTCTCGCTTTGCTGCACAGTGATAAATGAGCTAAGGCAGAAAAATGGCAACAAATAGCAGCAAGGGATAGAAGGAAGAGATTAAGGACTGCGTGAGGGTAAATGGAAGCTTTTAACAGAGGCAAATCAGGAGAAGTGGCCAGAAAGTGGAGAAGACTTAACAGCACAGCTTTTGTCCTGGATGCTGAACTCACAAAGCCATTAGGTTGGATGTTGTGAGTTATGTTGTCTTGGCAAAACTGGCCCCCAGACCTGCAAAATTGWTGTGCATACACAACCCATTCGAGTTTAGAGCCTCTATTTGCCTCATTTGACTTGAGTGCTATAAAAGCTGCAAGCTTAGATACAGATCTAATTTCCCCATGTTTACAAACTCCTGACCATTGATTTCGAAGATAATTAATACCTTGACATGGTCTATCAGCTCTTACTAAAATGTTGCATTTCCCCAGAGTCAGTATAAATGAAAATATTTCTGGAGGTTATAAACTGTTTCAAAGGATGTTTTCTCAAATGGTGTAAACATCAAAGTCATGACTGTATGTGACATTGGTAGCAAGGAATGTGTCTGCTGATACTTTTATGAAATATGTTACTGCATAATTTGAAAATAATTATTGCTCTTTTGGTGAAATRCTATCTGTAGTCTAAAATCCAGCTGTATGTCAAGTTTTATTACCAAAATAACAATAATAGGGGTGATGTTGAAAAAATACTTTGTAGCAAGTTCAGTCATTTGAATTCAGCTCATAGGCAGTGTTTTTAGGTGTTTGTTTACAGGAGGTTTTCTCCCATAACCCATATTAAAAATTGAAATTTAACCTTAAGTTCTAATATCCCTTTCCAGTCTACATGAATTGTATTTCTTGTTACTAAAATAACTAAAATAAACCAAGAATCATTAGCAGGGCCTTGCTGTTACCACTTCAAAGGACCTTCCATCCTGATTCCACACAAAGCAAGGTCCTGAATTTATGGAAAGCATMATTTGTTTTGTATTTCTCTGCCGCAGCAGCTGAAGAATAGTATAGTGATACCCACTTCATAGGATAAAGTTATTTGTGAATGAAGACGGCCATTTTTCGAAGGGTTGAAAACAGAAATAAAGGCACTAGATGGCAGCAAACATCATAAAACCGGGTCCTTTCTAAGTGCGTCTGGAACTCAAGAGATGTAGGTAGCTTTCCAGAAATGAAGTCCCTTTTGGAACTTCTTCCATTGTTCAGCTGTTTAAAAAAAAAAAAAGACTGTCTTGCCAAAAACTCGGCGTTTTCTCAGACTTCTGAAACAAAATTTAAAGTCATAGCTTTGCTAGTGTTGCTTTCTGGATGAAAATGAGAAAATTACCTTTTTCAACACCCCACCCCTTATCCAAGACACACACCTGCAGTTAAACTTGCATTAATTACATATAATTGCTTRTCCCACGTTGTCTTTGCAAAGGCTGAGCTGTAGACAGAGAAGGTATCAGGCTGTTTGCCAGGTTGAGGTTCAGCTGCACTGTACTCAGCATCAGCTCACACTGCCCAGTGCCATCACACTTATTTAACACTCTATTTTCCCAACTGCAGCAGCTTTAGGGACACTGAGTAAACATGTCCATTCTTCACGAGTGTCTTATCTATCAATGCAATTTCCCTGAGCAAGATGATGTTTACTGCTTTATTAATATACTGCTATTCAAGCTAACTAATACCTCTTACGCTGCTGTAAAGGGAGTTAACCATAGACTTCCTACAGATTCTGGGAAGCCAGATGTTTCCTAAAGATTTGTTTTTCCTTTATTAGGAAGAAAATGGATAATAAAGGTTTTGTATGCCCTTTGTATAGTGCTCTTTCACTGAACTGATTCATTAGGCTAACTTTTCAAGGGCTATTTTTGTATCATGCATCTGTAAACTAAGGACTTGTAAGGTATAGGACTGAGCATTTGTAGCCCTTGAGATGTCTGAGACCTTTCAATTTGTTTGCTTSATGAGGATGGATTCTGTGTGATAATGTACAGGCAGACACCAAAGCAGCACTGAAAGATCATGCAAACTCCTAATTTCCACAGAAAGCTCTCAAACCTCTACAGAATAACTTCAGATATAGAACACACACCTTCTGCAGCCTACTGCAGCACYGCACTGCCCAGATGTACCCAGGACAGGACTCCTTCATTGTTGATAGCTTCCAACAATGATGACAGGTAAAATTAAGGAAATAACAGCCTTTTCCAGGCTTCTGTGTCTGGCTGATTCTTATTTCATCCGAGTCATATGCTGAATGTTTTCTTTTCATGCAAAAATGGAAACTTTTAGTTGACTTACAAAGTCTGAAGATACTGTGTGCCTACACAGGAGGAAAGAGTGTACAGCGAGAGTAACACAGGAGGCAGGAGGTGAGGTGCAAGCCCAATGCCTTATTTTCTTGCTTCATAGGAATGTCAAAATCCATGTCTCTGACAGCTGAGACTTTACCTTTTAACTAATGGTCAGAACCCTTTCTCCTAAATTTCCTTTCCAACCTTCCAATCACACATTTTTTCATTGGTTTTCAGTCTGCTTCTTAGAACTGGTCCCTTGGGTTAATCTCCTGTTTTTTTGACCTGCTGTTGCTCTTAAAACATGAACCATTTTCCATCATTTTTCTTTCCTCTTCACTGGAATCTTATCCATTTCTAAAATCTTCCCTTTGCCATAAAAAGAGGAGTTTTGAAAGAGGGTGGATGTTTTAACAGAATTCTAGTTAAATTATTTTTTGCTCAAGTAACATTACTGAAAATCCTAACCTACAAACAAACTAGATGATGCTTCATGTTATGTTCTGGCTTTATCCTAGGCTTTGGGAATAGCTCCTGCAAGGAGCATAATGTCAAGCATTTAACAAATGCTTGAACAGTTACTTTGAATCTAAATACAGAGGCAGTATCAATCAATGCAGTATAAAATTTTTTCAGTTCTTTCCTACAAGGCCATTTCTGGAATTGCTGGAAGCAATACTAGTCAGCTGCAGTGAATTTAATAAATATTTTGTCAGACCATGCAATTAAGTCTGGTGTTTATTATCCTGTAAATATTTATAGAGCAGCACCCAGCAGTAGACTATGCTTTCTCATATCGCTGAAACTCTGCATTACACAGGACTAATGCAGCTTCAGGAAGCATTTTATTAGGAGGCCTTGAAGTAATTGTTAGGTTTAAATACGTAACTATTTATATAAATGAAGGAATAACCCTCGACGTGGCTTGTTTATTAACCATTAAGAATGAACTTTTTCAGATTTGTGAAAGAATCTCCATTGTGTTCAGTATTACCAGACACAGAAAGACATCAACTTTTTCCCTAATCCTCTGATGTAAAAAAAAAAAAATAAAAAAATAAAAATAAAATAAAAATGAAGAAAGACAACCTTGATTTTATCTGAAAATGCAGTGAAAGGTTGGAAACTGTTTGCCAAGTTAGAGCTTTTTCCCTTACAAGGAAATGCAGTTTTGGGAACAAATAGCATTCCAGTCTTTTCCCCAGTGGGCATTATGCCATTGTACTTGCAGACATTGTGTCATGGAAATGTGCAAGAAGGCCTCAAACAGCTAAGAAATGCATTGCCTGGTTATATATTTATTTTCTACTATTTTAAAACTACTGTCTACTCTTATTTAATTATAGAAAATTACACAAGCTGAGGCTCATGGACAACAAATTTTTCTGCTCTACAGACTTAATGAAAAGCCAAAGTTTACATGCATTTGAAATTGTTAATAAAATTTAATCTTATTGAAATATTTTCATATTTGTAACAGCCTTTTTAAAGAAGCATTTTTGTAGGTGGCTCCCATGCTGGCCAAAGTCAAACTTTTCATTGTGAACAAAGAACATAATTAAAATTAAAACCAGAGTCTTTTCCCTTTTTTTTTTAAATGAAAATACTAATCTTCAGTAAGAATTTTAAAGAGATTCCTCCTTTAGCAGTCCCTGCTTTCACAATAGCTTTTAAAATACACTTGAGAAAATTTATATCAGATGCCCATCTTTCTTTTCTGATTTTCAAGTTAACTGTCTTATTAGTGGGGTACTTTTGTAATTAGAAGAGGTTTTCAGTTATTAATATTCTTATATGAATCCTTCTTGGAAAGTTACATTTATTATAAAAAGTGTGATTTCTTCTTGGAGTCCTTTTTATCCCTTGATGCTATCCAGTAAAAACATGGTTTAAACCCACATCAGCATTTTGACAATCTATTGTTCTCTTGGGCAACATAGTTTTTAATAAAACACAAGCTCCTTTATAGTAGTCCAACTTTCATCATGCTTCATAAAACATCAGTTCAATTTTAGATGTTAAAAATTCTTTATTGTCACCTAATTCAGATTAGCTCTCCACAATGCACTTGTGCTTTCTCCAGCCTGTTGTTGTTTGCCTGGTGCGGGGACCACACATATAACTAATTCTCATCTAAGTTTTATATTCCTTAACCCAGTGTCTTTCTGCTGTCTTGCTGACAGCAGAGTATATTTGGGATAAGACTGAAGGATGAATGAAAACCTGTACTGGCCCACAGATAAATTCCACARCACTCAGTTGCTTGTGACTCTTCAGTATTATCCGTGTTTTCCAAGATCTGAGAGCCTACATCAGAAAGAAAATACACTTTCATGCGCCCTTGAAATTTCGGGTTCATTCATTGGTACCAATGGGGTACCAATAATTCTCAGCACAGTAATATTTAGAGAATAAAGAGAATGTTTTGGTGAATTGTAATCTACACTTTGCTCCTGGGGCAGCTGTAAGAACACATCCAGGGAAGGGGCTTCCAACAATATGTTCGAGAACACTTGGGGGCTGCTCTTGGTTTTGCTGTCCCAAGAAAGGATGATCTGGAAAGTGCTTCTGACCACTAGATCCCTGTGGATCACATCACATATTCCTTTAAAGCTGAACTTTCTTATCTATGGGTTCTGTACAGTRGATAGATACTGCAATGTATGATGATAGAAATGTGCACGCACGAGTACAACGCTTTATTAAGTGTTTAACCCCTTGCAARCAGACTTCATACTGGCTATTGGAAAAGATTAAAGCACCAGCAGGAAGTCCCTATACCTTTGCCACTCCAAAATAAGCACAAACATGGGTATTTTACTGACAAGGTGAACTTTTAAGTATTTCAAATCATGCTATCATTGTCAGTGCACATTTTTCCTATTTACCCACACATTAATGTAGATATAAGTTAGTCTTTCTTTAAAGCTTTGCCAAGAGCAGAACAAGAATAGATGAAAGCTCACAAAATCCCATGGTTATCGTTTACATTTTCAGTGCCCTGCTTTACGTGGCATCCAGATCCTTTGTATGCTCAAGGGAAGAAGTGACACTGGTGTCCACTTCCATTGTTGGTACTATTTTGGGCTTAACTCCAGTGTGAAATGCARTTATAGCAGAGCTTCCTTAGGAGGGATGTGAATGATGAATATGGTTTCCTTGTCCTCTGAATATTCTCTTCAGAGTCATGGTATTTTTGTGTATGTTAAGGAYATGATATTTTTAGCTATTAGAGAAATCCAGTGCTTTTCCTCTTTAGCCCACAGACTTAATTCCATGAAAAAAAATTGTTCAGGAGAGACAGGAGTAAGGTCTTTGCTTTCTTAATAATTACTATTTCTTGAATAAGTGGATTTTCCCACAATTTCTGGTTTTACATGACAAGCTGATTTCCATTCCCCCTCACTAGTTTAATAAGTAAAAAATAAAATTCAATTCATGCTGCTCCATACAACGGTGTCAAAATTAAGTCCTCAGTGTTAATATGTAAAGCAGTTATGGCTTTGTACAAATTGTCCAAGTAACAACTGCTAAAGACACTGTGAAACTGGCATAAGAAAAAATATTTTTCATCCTTTTCAGCAATATTCATGTCTGTCCTGAAGGCTGGCTTCCAACAGCCAAATTCATCCCATAAATATGGATTAAAAAAAAAAAAAAGCTGAAATACCTTAATCTATTTTTCAAAGAAAAGTGTTTTATGATTTCTGAGTCTCAGTGTCTGTTCCCAGAAAAAAATCCTAGGTAATGGAGATCATGGAACAGTCTTGCTTGCTAAGAGATGGGTCTTTTATTCTAGTAATTTACACTCAGTAGAAACCACAAATTTCTAGGTGCAAAATTTTTATCCAAAAAACAAACAAAACCAACCCACCTGAAGTTCTTTTCTGGGCTAGCAAGGAGAAAGTAGAAAAAAAAATTGAAATTGATTGAAAATTCCCTTGCCCTCAGAGGAAATTAATGAAAGTTGATGGACTGCCACCAGAAATTCAAATTAAACTATTTTGGAGAGAATAATAACCCTATTACAAATTCAGAACATCTCTTCAGATGGCTGATCAGTGGCTATCAACAATTTCTGTACATACACACACACTTATGAACAGTAAAGGACAGAAGYATTTATCAAGCTACTACACCAATATAAGAATTACCACAGTTAGTTTGTAAATTGCCTTCCATATRTGACGGTTTGTGATTTATCATTCTGGCCAGCACTGAGTACAATGAAAGTTTAAATTGCCACCAGCACCCCAGAATACTTTCTTTARAAGCTGATTCTTTGTTTCCACAAGTAAATTTTTATTTTCCAATTTGCCTTCCCAGTTCATCCCTCCCAGTCAATGATTGAGTTGTGTAACAAAAACCATGACTCAGCCACTAAACATAGATAGTCTTGGGATCTTGCAAAACTAAATCTTCTTCCCCTAATGTGTGCCCAAAGAAGCTACATCAGCCAACAGAGCTGAGATCTGAAAGCTGTGTGCTGTATTAAGGTTGTGCCACACCCTGGGAGCTGGCTGACAGGAAAATAGCAAACTGCTGGCAGCTGTATAAATTTATGTGTCTCTGGGAGACAGGGTCATGGCTTCAGCTCAACAGGGTGCACATGCTGAATACAAAAAAAAAAAAAAAAAACTTTCTTGTCCATTCCTTTTTAGCATTTCATTCTTCGTATAGCTTAGTTTTTCCCAGAGCAGGACTCTTATCAAAACAGTTTTTCTCTTTTTGCAAAGTCATTGCTTTTGCAAATTCCTTGGACCAGAAGCTTATCCATCAAAAAGCAAACACCCCAAAATCTATGATCCTCCAGCCTCATGATTTCCTATAGTTTCAAGGCAGCAGAGCAGTCAAGAGGACTATAATACTTAATTTTCAGGGCAAATGYTTAATTTGCCCCTGCAAACACTGGGAATTGAACAAAAGCAGTGCTCACTCAGCATCACAATTTCCCCATTCCTCACATAATTCCCCATTTGTAATATAATTAGTAAGTATCAGTAATACTCCACATTTATTAACTACTTGTATGCAAGTTCAACATGCGTAAATGCCTACATGATTTTCCCCATTATGATTTATTGTTCAGACAGTGTTCTGACCTCACAAGGCAGTAGTATGAAAGCTTCATAAGCTCACTGATAGAACAATACACTGTTTTCAAAGGCAGGTAAGCTTTTAAGACAAAATTCATAAGGAAGCATTATTTTTTCTTATTAATTTTCTTCACTTATATGCCAAAATTGGTTAATATTGCAGATGCTCAATTCAGTATCCAGTAATTTCTGTTCTTTTGCTTTCTCTTCTCTGGTCAATTCATCAGTAGTGCTTTCTATTAGTTAAAAGATGAATTACATCAAATAAGAAAAATGGTTGCTCAGCAACTCAGACTCCCACTGAGCCTGACAATTGTAAATGGAGGAAATTCCTTGAAGCTATTCTGTGCTAGTTGAAGGGAAAGGAGCATTTATATTCTTTTAAATGGCTATAAATAACAATGAGACTTCTAAACAAAACACAACCTTTTTTTTTGTTTGTTTTCTTTTTCTTCCCAAAACAGGTAAAACCTTAAGCACCTCTATCCTTGGGACAACAGTGAAGGGGACAGAGGAGTGAATGAAACTAGTTCATTTTCACATTAAATTTCTATATTGTGTTTCACAGATGTCCATTTCTATACTCTGAACTGTTTTCAGAATAATTTCAACTGCTTTTAGGGTAATTTCTCAGTGTCTGTTAAAYGGCCAGTGATCATGGAACCATTGTAATGAAATAGAAAAACCAGATTGTGTGTGCTTGTGTGGTTCTGATTTTCRTATGGAGTTAGTACTGGACGACGCCTCCTTCCTCCTCTTCGTCTTGCCAGCCACACACAATTAGGAAATGCACAATGGTTCTCATAATTAGGGCAGTAGTTAGCAACCATAAGTGATCCCAATTAATTTATTAACTGATTGGATAGGCATCAAAAAAATCCTTGTGGGTTGTAATTATTGGTTTCATAACATTATCTTCCTGCTCGCATTTCAAGTAGGTCTACTGGTCTAGAACTTACAGAGTTCTGTTCTTCAGAACTAAGTCCTGATTTAAAACGGACCTGACACTGACCACTTGCCTAATTTCTGCCAGTTCCCAGACATTGCTGAGRAATCTAACCTCAACAAATTCCTATGAAGAGATACAATAAAGCTCCCTTCTTATCTAATTTGCAAACACTGCAGAACATAAATGTAAGATTAATGGCTCTTTCACTCTAATAATGGAAACTACATGACTTGTCTTTTATTAAAGTTAATAGTGATCTCTGTATTCTTGTGCTCAATATTTAGAAACTCTTTTTTCTATCATCAAAATGTTAAAAACTACTTCCCTTTCTGTTTGCAAGGAAATTATTCTTGGTGTAAAAATCTGTAATRGGAAGAAGTCTATAAATAATCAGTATCTGAATTAGAATTTAATAGAATCATGGTGCCAGCATTCTACATYTCTTTGAGTTGGAAAAAATTATTTCTTAATCTATAATATTGATGTATTATTCAACTGGGACAATTCAAAAGGCAGCACATTATTAGCTGGGACAGGTGGTCATTTCAATTTTCCATTCATTTGTAAGCTGATTGGTGTCSAAGAGCTCATATTTGAGAATTCAAACAATGTGGTGTAGTTCTCTTCCTGAATTTGTCAAATGTTGCTACTGCACCTTCTCTGCTGTCTTCAGAATAATGGATGTTTCCATTCTCTACTGGGCAGGCAGGAAGCTGAGAAACATTTTGATACATCTTTGATTAAAGGTGCCTGTGGCTACAGAACAAAACATCTTTAGCTGCCMATTTTTGTTTCTTCAATTGAGAGATAAACTAGCACATTATTTGCATTACATAAATCTCAAACAAGATGTATCAAGTCATGTAAGGAATTTTGGGAAATAAAAACATGTACTTTCAAATTACCTCTAAATTACCTGTAGATAACACTGGTATGCTTTGATTACTTCTTCAGAGGCCACCTTGTAATTCTCTGTATTTTCACATTTCTCTAAAAAGAGTGCATTAAAAAGTTTAATTCTGAAGCARTTACAAAACATTTTTCAATATTTTCATCTTTTGAATGGTTTCTGTGCTGACAGTTTACTGTCAGCAACTAGAGAACTCTCACATAACCCACAGAACTATCAGTAGCAATTAACAATCACTCTTTTCCTGGAACCCATGTCTGTCCTCCAGTCAAAGGCTGCTCTTGGACTAATTGATGACATGGTCAGGAAATGTCCAGGTGGAGACATTTCATTATTCTGAAACAATGTCTTTTGAAAATATTTAGTACAGGATCAACATATAATTTTTTAAATCTTTTTTACCTGCTAAAAGACATGAAAATATTGAACATGAAGTTCACTGCACACTTCATAGGCAGACTGAACATAATCAGGAATAAAGTGTTTCAATGATTCCTGCCTCTTGGAATCATGACTGACAGCATAGTTTTGTTTGCCTTCAATATCCAAGTAAACGACAGAGACAAAGTATGTACAACTCATGTTGGAAGGAGAAGAGAGTTCAGGGAAATTAAACAGCCTGCAGTAAATAGCTCCAACGCCCACAGAGCTCATACCTTTCTTGATGCTTCCATGTGCTCTGTGCCTGAGTTCTTCAGCCTCTGAATATCGTGCTAACAAGGCAATCTCTACGTCCGAATCACTGGTTTTGGGGTTCTTGGAAGAATGGGGAAGGGGCAGACTTAAATACACTAAATGTATTAAACTCCTCCTAATTTCTTCTCCACCATTTTTATACAAGCTTTGTCCTAAACACCTGTTTTTGCCAGCAGACTCTGAGATTTTCTTTCTACAAAGCTCTTGACAGCACTCACAGCACCAAGTGTATGTTACTTTTTGGTCTTATGGGACTGGAGTCCTGCACACCATATGAACTGTAAAGCCTGGGTAAATGCATCTGGGTAATATTCCCATGTTGATCTTTCAATGCCTGAAAAAAAAGTGATTGTTAGCAACTTTTGAAGCCTACTCCGTGGGCTAAATGCAGAGAATTGTTATAATAAAACATACCAATATATCTAACAGACTAGTATTTGGTAWAATGAACTTTTCCAAATGTTTCCATCTTTGTCCATGGTTTCTTTAACAGAGCGGCACATAAAAAGATCAATTTGTTTTTAGAAACCAGTTTCAAGCAAGGAATCCCATCCAGAATTTTTATATCAGCATTATCTTAGTAAGTCAGCAGTATCTCAGGATAACAGACTGTTGCAAGGTAGAGTTACTGTTTGTGAATTCTACAGCATGTCATAATTTAACCAAAAATGTCATGCCTTTATTCATCTGCTCAATTATGGGATGAGTGAATGAAATTAAGTTCTTTTAGAAAGAGATAGATGATTTCTCTAACAATTACTGAATGAATTAATGAAAAAGCAGAAAGGAGAAATATACTTCTAATTTCTGAATAGGTTTGTTTTCACATAATGKACTGAGAACTTAGCAATGCTGTTTATGAACACCATGTGTGAAGCCCCTGCAGTGCTGTCAGCAGTCTCAATGGATATACTGCCTGATGCCCTGCAGAAAGGCCAGACCTTTGTCACAGGCCAGGTCACATTCTGCAGAATTGCTCAAAGCAAAAGCAATAAGAGAAAATTTTGTGTACCCTCTGTGGCCCTCATCAGAACTTGTCAAATGCCCAACTCTTTCTGTTGACAGGCTTTTTGTCAGCAAATTTGTTTGCCACTTCTTGAAAATAAAAGGTATAAGCAAAAGTCAGCACATTACCAAATGTCAAAAAATGCTCCCCCACCAATTCTGTAGTGTTTTGTGTCATTATTATCACTCCCTCTTGCTCAAATTTTTCTATCAAATACAAATGCCAGGAGTCAAACAGAGATTTGAGAGCCTCAAACCCAAGACACCACTGAAGATATTTGTATGCAGCAATAAAGACACGGCATTTTGAAAATTTACATCATTCACTGAATGCAAAGAGACTAAATGCATTTTCTGAGAGAACTGAGAATGCTTTTTTTTTTTCATCCATCTTCAATGATTTGTGAAACATCTTATTCATAACAGATGTGTCCAGTCACATACAGAAGAAGTTTGATTTGTGAAACACATTTGTATCTTGAACTTTACTTTATGCTCCATACTTTTACATACAGAGTGTAACCTGTGATTGAAGTTGTTCACATTTTTCTTTTAAGTGCAGTTTTGACTGGAGTTGCCAACACCACAAACCTTTATACATTTTGGTGGAACACAAAACACCAAAGGAATTCCTGGATTTGATGCAGACATTTCAAAGGGGAAAACGTCTATTTGGAGAGGGTATTYGGAGGTTAAAAGTTTTACATTGTTTTTTGTTCTGCCCTGTTGCCTCCCTGCCCTGCTGACTGGATTGCAGCCTTCACCCTTTGACATTTWCCAATTGGTTGTTAAACTAGCTAAATAGCTAAAAGGCTTCCGATTGGGCATCTTCAGATGATCTTCACTCATATAAATGATAGAGACATACTTAGAGAACATCACTTAAAGTTTAACTTATTCAGTGGAACTTATCAGCTGAAAGTTAAATATGTCAGATCAGGAAACTAAAAGAAAAACATTTCTGTGTTATGTTCACTCTGATGAAGAGTCTTGCATTTGTACACTTAATCCAATCCTGAARTGAAGGAATTAGGTTGGTAACCATAGGGTTGTACCTGCAGAAGTCTTACAAATCATCCATGACAGTATAAAAAATAGATGAATCTGTTAATTTACACATCAGAAAAGATCAAGATGGAACTGGCCTAAGGCAGTTCTCTAGCAAGGACTATTGAYAAGAATTATTCAGCATGACTGTAATGACTTCTCAGTCTCAAAATTTTACTTGCAATAACAGCAGCAGGGGCAGAGAAGTGCATGTATTTTATCTGATGTCTCTTTTTCAGAATTATTCAATATACTGAATACTTACCCCAGTCKGACCTCAGCACAATTAGCAGCACACATTTTTTTCAGCACAATGAAATAATTTTCAGCACGAGATAATAATTCAATGCCTTGATTTTTCTGGTTTTTACCTGATTTGATAGATATTTAAYAATGGAAATTCAAGCAAAATGAAAATACTCTTACTTTAGTATGTGTCCTGATTGTCAGAGAAGTCTAAATTATCCTTGTTTAGGCAATGACCTGATCTTTCAAGTAATTATGGCAAATTAAGCAATGTAGTACATGTAGCWAATGAAATGCACAAACAAGGAAATAAAAACAAAGTGCTTTATTTAGCTAGTTATCTGCAGCTGGCTACAGTACTTTGCAATATGGAGAGAGAGAAGGATGAGAAATGGTCAGTTCATTCACTTCCAGGCTCACTTGACAGATGTGAGTCTAAAACTGCCTTACTGAATTCAGTATGGATTTAAGTTACTAGGAAAATTCCTATTCCTCCCTCCATCTTCCTTTTCTCATAGATAACAATGATACTATGAAGTGTGCTTTGTGCACTGATCATTCCTTTCACATGCTGCAATGCTTATTTAATACATGATCTCAGCCTGATAAAGGCCAATGAAGAGTGACATCCAGTTGCCCTCTGAAAGCATTATACATTTTTATCTCATACACTGATTCTTTGTGGTGATCAAAACCTACAAAAAAAAGACATTTTGGAATTTGAAATTGGTCCTCTTTAGTCATTCCTCAAAAATGACATCATTTTGCTATTCCTCCTGCAACTTTACCTGGAGGTTACATGAGCATGATAACAGAATGTTTAAGGAGGCTTTAGAAAGAAGGTTTAAGAAAAACAGGAAACATACTGCAAGAGTGTATCTAGATAAGAAGCCACTAATAAATGTTTATAAAGTCACTGCATCCTCACTTGRCCTGTTCTAAAAATATTTACTAGCATTAAAAACTATTTCCACTTTTGTAAGGGAACAGCTCAGGGTAACAAAAATAACTTGCTGTTCATAGGGGATGAGCAGGGGAAGTAGCWATTTGTTCAGTTTGTAGGAAGAACTGAATGGGGGGAAAATGTCTTCTCATAAATAAGGCAAAGGGTACTAAATACCCTATTGTTTTGGAAACCCCTGTTAGCTCTATTTCCCYCCATTTCTTCAGTCTTCCTCCACAGGTAATTATGAACTTCAGGGTAACAGGTGGTTCCTCTCCTTTTGTCCTAGGACTTTCCTGCCTAGGGCTGTCCCCACTGTAGCCAGAGCTGCATGGCAGACTGAGCCCCATCTCCAGCATCTCCCACCCAGTCCCTCAGCAGATCCTTGAATTCATTTCATTTTACAATTTTTCTCAATCAAATGCAAGATCTCATAGTCCAATATAGCTAAATTTAAAATGTCCTTTCTARAATATGATAACAAGTGAAAAGACTACCTCTATTTACAGCATTAAATTTCAAAATAAGTATTTAGAAAATTCTTGTTTGCAGTTAGCTGAGGAATTCAGCAAGTACTAGCATTTTCCATGAAAGGATATAGARCTGAAGGGGAAGCTGACATACTGACATAATTGTCTCATTTCTGTGTATGCCAGAAGACTGCAGCAAGCCTTTAGTTAGCMGCTTTGAAAAACACTGCTAAACACAAATGCTTCTATTGTAATACYCCAGCTATTTTAATTACAGTGACTGACAAAGGTTTTGTGTTTTCTATGCAGCCACACAGTTCATAGTCAGAGCAGAAGACATTTCAGTTCTGGAAAAGTTCACTAGATACCATGACTTTTGGAACAGTTCTGAAATTATGATGATTCCTTATGATTTCTGCACATTTCCAACATTTATTAAGAAATCCCATGTCTTCATAGTTAAAACCTTTAAAGGGTTAGGAGTATTTGAACACTTGCTATCAAAAAATTATAAATTCCTCTCAACAGTTTCAAATGCTTCTCTGTAGTAATCAGTATATAACGTTTTCTTCTGAGCGTGGATACAAAGCTGAGCCAGCTTTCCTCTTTTGTTAGTATTTAATGACCGGTTATGACTGAACTCATAACTCTATATTTAGTATTCTAATTTAAGAAGTCATATTTTTGAAACATTAAAAGATATAAAAACTTTTAAATTCAAGAAAACCAATAAAAGAGGGTCAGTGACAGATGTAGAGTGCCTAGAGAAAAGGAGACAGAAGCCATATAGCTAAGTATCTGAAAATCATTTAGGAGCCTAATTTAGACCACTCTATTTTCTGAAGGTTATTTTTGGATCCTCCTTAAAAAAATGTTTGTGTCCACAACTATGATAAAAACAACCATGTGAAGTATTTCCCAAACATCCAGTCTTACACCAACAATATTGTAATTTCTATTTTGAAATTATCTTTTTAATCTGCATTCAATGTTGATGAGTAATAATTATTGTTTTTTTGAGATTGTCATTGTTGCTTTAAGTGATTTTTTTAATGATACATTTCCATCAGTCATTTCACTTCTAAGACAATGGGCTCTAAACTTTGTAAAGAACCATTGCAGGAGGTTTTGAGAATCTATCTAGTAAGAAAACTGAACTAGACTGAAGTCTTGTGCATGTAGTAAAATAAATCACGAGCAAATAGATTTCAGCTCTTTTTTGTGTGACTATTTTTCTCTTAATGATTGGGAGTTATTTTAGGTATGTGGTATTCAGAACTTAGGGACTTATAAATCCAAGTATCTTAAAAACTGCAGTGACAGAAAAAGCATTGAGAGATCTCTCTGTAGGAAGTAAACAAACTCCACATTTCTAACCCTGCAGCTTCCTATTATCCCAAGAGACTTTTTCTTCATTAGCACTGACATTAATTTTCCAGCAGCTGTGGAGGGACAGGTAAAATGCACATTTATCTTCAGAACCTCATTGCTGCTGTTCTTGTGAAGCATTCTCTGACGGGCACTTGTTTGAACACCTAGTAAATGATTGGTCATGACAAATAGGCCTTTAATCAGAAGCAAATGATAACAGTGACGACACATGGCCCTTGTGTGTCACTTCTGCCTCTTTCGCTTCTTCCTGCAGCTACTAGCATTACTGCAGTTCTCTTTGGYATTCACAACAGACACCTCATTATTTTCTGTTCTTTAGTCCCAGTCCAGACTCTGGGAAAAGCTCTCATTTTCATTGCATGGGTACAAAACACATGATCAGGAGACAGGCAGGTATCACCAGCCACTACCTCCATCTAAGGGTTAAAATTTCTACTTTATATGAATTGTACAGTTGTTCTTACCTCCAATAAAAAGGTTTTTATTCCATTTCTCAGAGCACCTWACAATGAATYACAAAAAGGTTCTTTCTTTAAATAAATGCAAAGTTGCTACAACGTAACATAGCACATTTACTGCAAAGACCATACATTCAATATAAGGGAGATAATTCATATCAAAGAAAGTGAAAAAATATCCAYCAGCCATAAAAAATACATGCAAAACGTGAAACAGATTTTTGAGCTGAGATTATATAGAAATATAGCATATGCTTGTCAAACTCAGAACCTATAATGATAATCCCTTACAAACTTCTTCAGAAAATAATTACATTTTTCAACCAACTATTCTAAGAAATTAAAGGGAGTTGCTATCATGCTATCATTTCAGAAGTCCTTTAAAATATATTCCCTTTAAAATCTACCTTAAAATAGATCTACTTAATGCAATCCTGTAAGTTCACTTGCCTGTACTTGATACTTGGGAGAAAAGATAGAAACCAGTTGTCTAAAAGAATTGTATATACCTTTCTGTTTTCCTAACACTAGTGTTTTACGGGTTTCCTGAATGAGAGCCGCCATCCACACCACATTTTMCGAAAAAGCTCACCCTATATTATTGCACCAAACCCTTCAGCCACTCATCTGGACTAGCTGAGCACAGAAGAGGAGGCAGATAATGCTGGAAGGGAAGATGAGTGCAGTAAAGGGCTGCTTCACAGTGAGACAGAGCTGAACCTGGCAGGAGCTGCTGGAGCACTTCACTGATGTGAGGATTGGGAGCTACACAAAGTCTCATTAGCCTTTAGTCCCTGCCAGCTTGGCTCCACAGCTGGTGTGGATCTCCTGCACATGTGTGGTGTGTGGCAGCCAGGGGGGAGCTATCAAAGGCTCTGAATCAAGGGTTATGCTGCTATAAACACAAAACCAGCAGGATTTAGGGCTCCCTGCTGAGCTGCATTCAGGCCAGATGGAAGCATGCAGGAAGAAAAATCCTAAAGGAATACGATGCGGGTGCTAGTTGATCATCAAATCCTCACATTACATTTTATCACCAGATTCTGACCCATTACTTGTCATTTGCAGGGTTGTGGTATCTTCTAAGACAGTCTCGTTTCCAGCCCCATAAACCTATAAAAATTCAGACCTTTCCAGTGTCACAAGTAAGCCCAGTCAGTGAATAATAGCACTGTTGTATCTGAGTCAACTGATCTAATTATTTCTCATGGCTTAGAAGGGATTTCAGACATTCACAGCTGCTTACACAAAGCATCACCTTTTTAGTATGAGAAAACATTGTACTAAAATTTCACATGATTCTTTCAGCTCAGGCTGAAATGTTGCTGGTTTAAGACCGGTCACATATTTGCAATTCACTTAACTCATGTGTTCCTCTCCTCCTCACCCTAATCACTGCTTTTATAACTTATGTTGGTGCTCTCCCTAAGGCTCAAAACACATCCAGCTCCATGCTCAAATGTCTTTGACTACAGCCATCTTTTCCTTTACTACCCAATTTAAGGTAATCCCAAAACATTAAATAACAGCTAATACTGATGTGTAAAATCCTGGATGTTCACATTATACAATCATAGCAGTCAGAGAATAAGTATATACATAGTTCATCTATCATTTCTGTGACAGATGATAGATTCAGATCTGTTTTATGAAAATTTKGGGTTTACCTTTTGCTCACATGATCTACAGCTGTTGCTAAAAATGGTGACCACATGTACAGCAGCACCTAAGCCCCTTCTGACTCTGTCCCTAATCATGCTCTTGTGCAGGAAGGAAAATGGTGTCCATTTTCCCTTCCTCTGCTGTGCAATCTAGAGATGATCCAATACTGAAATATATAATAAACATTCACTGATTAGAGTTGCAGCTCCATGTCCTTCTCCACTGAAATTCTTGCTATAAACACAGGTTTCCTGCCTGAGGCTCCTGTGCTGGAAGAAGGCAGGGGGATGACATTGGGAACGTGTGCCCATGGGGAGCTGCCGGCCTCCACCTGGACATGCACTCATGAGACCCAGGAGCCAGGTCTGGTGGAGCCTGGAAATGTTGTGAGTTAGCTGCCAGCCACAGCTTTGGTACTTGGAAGAGGCCAGTGCTGGCTCCTGCCCCAGCTTGGGTTAGGTGGTGGCAGAAACTGGGATCAGGGACTGGTTCTGTCACATACCAAGCTCATGTGGTAGGTGTGCAATGACTCRGGAAGCACTGACTTTCACTGTCAGGTGTTTTTTTATTATTGGCTCCACAACTACCATTGGTGCCATCCTGTTCTTCCCAGTCACATTCTCAGGAGCATATGSGTTCACTGTCTCCCAGACATCATAGGCTAAGACCACTTATTTTGTTCTCATTATGCCCAGCTAAGGAACGGCACTCTGGACTTTTTAMATGTATTTTTTCTTTCTCTTACTTCACACCCTAGCTCTCTACTCAGTTCACTGKTTTTTTTTCTGAAGACTTTCCAGCTTATCAATGTTTTCCCTATAACACAGTGCACAGAACTCAATGTGATTCTTTAGGTGGAATTAATCAACATGAAGAAACACAGGCCCCATCCTGTTTCATCATCTGGAATTCTGATATAAGCACCTCAGAAGAGATTTGCAACTATATTTTTGTAGCAGGCACAGTGTTCTGCAAACTCAGTTCAATTTTCATGTTCTCCCTCAGATTTAGGTTTTTTCCTTCACTTCTCATGAACGTAATTCTTTTCTTGCTATTTATATACATAAAATCCTTACAAAACTCTCCTTTCCTCTATGGATTTGATTTTAAAAATGCGTAACTTTTAGAAATCCATCAGCCTAATTCTTTGCCACAAAGTATCATCATTGTTTTCTGTTGATGCTTTTTAGTCTTAGATTCTCTGTGCATCTTCATTGCTGTTTTCATTACTTCCAATACTCATTTACATTTTAATTAATTCATTTTATTTTATATCTTAATTTACATGACTCATTAAAAGCCCATTACATTTGAGAATTAACATTAAATTAATAGAATGGAATAGAAACATCTGGGAAGAATACAAAGCACTTATAAATTATCTCCTAATTTGCCTGTCAGTTTTCAAAAGGGAAAAACTGAGGGAGAAATTCTCAAAACAAGGACTTTGAAGAACAGGATCACATATCACTCTAAATGTATTATCTCTGAATGTGTTCTTGAGACTTTTAGGACCTTTGAAAAACATTCCTCAAGTTTAAACTTTTTTTTAAAACAGTTTAAGAATTCACTGTTTTTAAACAGTTTAAGAATTTCCTATGCCTTCAGTAGCAATTGATGAGCTGTTTTTTTTAGAATAGTAGCAACACTTTAMACCCATTGCAGAAAAGAGAAGTGAATGGTCTGGATGGGCAGCTAGAAGGAGAATGAGATTCAGAAATAGAGACCTTTTTTTTTTTTTAACCTTGGGAAAAGCACTGCTCCACGTAAGTACAGCAGTAGGAAATAAGGAGTTGAGTAGCATGAAAATGGTGGACATTCATATATATATATAGAGAGAGAGAGAGTTTCCCTGACTCAAAAGAGCATTCAAAGATTGGGAAATAATTCTAGGATATCAATGCCCCACCATTTACATTACAAAAACTAATCTCTGTTGAAATGARCAGATTGTGAACAACTGTAGCTCACTGAAGGGATTTATAGATACTAGCACATTTATTTTATTTAGAAAACAACYAATAGTTTGCTTATTTGAGAAGGATCTAAGGAGGTGGGAAAGTTAAGATAAAGGATTTAGTCTCAACTCTGTGGTAAAGATTTTTCAGAACTTTATGTAAAAAAATTAAGGCAGGAAAACCATGTGGCATGTGGCTTTAACTGCTGTATTTTGCTTTGGCTCATCCTGTGTCACTCCAAGAGGAGTTTCAGTGTGCACAGATGTGCCCCTTGGCTCCAGCCGTGGTTATGCTGGTGTGACTGACAAAGGCTTTCTCGCAGGCAAGGCCCTGGTTTCCCCAGATCAAATGCATGGGGAATAGCTACGGCTTCAGGAAGCACCTGGAACATTCACCCCAACAGATCTTGCCCAAACAGCATTTTAAATTATCTGCTGGGACGTATTAAACTACCATTTAAGTGACACAGTGTGATCATCTCAAACACAGCTAAAGCAATTAAGTGAATAGCATCGGTTTGATGGCCTTCCAATTCTGCATTTGTACCCTTCTTACAGGCACCAGAAGGTTTCTGCCTGCTTGGACGAGCAGTGACAGACAAAATTCTTCTTTCCATTTTCTCTGTCAAATAAATGCCTCTGTGTACTCTTTTAATGAGTGTGATATACATCCTTCAGCTTATCCAGGCTTTCCAATGTATTACACATATTTCACTGTAACAGTCCCTGCTCTACTGCTTTTAAAATTTCAACGTAAAGAAAACATTAATCATCAGTCTTAACTTTTCTGTATTTTTTTCTTCCCTGTGAACAAGTCATTACAGTATGTCTGATTATTAGGAGCAAGGAATAAACATTTCCCCTCTGCAAAGAACAGGAAACAATGTTTGGAGAACAATCAAGTCTGTTCTCCATGGAAAAAAATGTAGTAATGAGAGAGTGGGTTGACCTTTTCCCAAATTAAAAAAGAAATCCACTTTGATCTGAAGAAAAAGAAATTAGCTTATATATTCACCCAGACTGACCTCTTTTCTAAACATGTATTTCATTGTAAAGTACACTTAAATACTAAATATAACTATGAAAAGAAACTAAAACTCTGGGAGTTTTGGACTAGCTATTTTGCTTTCATCTTGTGAAAATCTTGTTTGTATCTACCTGCCATTGCAAATTATGTTTTCAGCTGAACAAGAAAATGTTACACAAGATACAAAGAGAGGCCATTCCCCTACATGAAGTACACATGAACATGCACTGCCACCTGCTCACAGCTGTGGTTTACATGGGAAAGTCAGCCTGGGAAATAATACCAGCAAAAGCAAAGTAATTGCTCTGACCACAGTCCAGCTGAGGTCTTGTAAACACCAACACATCTCTGTGGTTTTCATTTTGTTCTGTACTTTTTCCAGCACTTATTAAATATCAGGGAAAAGGAAAAAATAAAAGGACACAAATGTATCTGGTAGAGGTCTATGCAGCAGTATTCCCACTGCTTACTTAATCGGACCCAGCTGAAAACTATACATCTGTGTATGGCTCCTGTCACCTGTCCCATCCCTTTGCATTTTGTATTACAGGTTTCTGTTGTACTGCAGATTTCTGCCCTTTGTACTAAGAACTAATTCTTCAGTGTGGGGCAGAAGGTCATTTTGTTGCCAGAGCACCTAAGGAGTCACAATATKGTTCCCAGTTCAGCCCAAAGGGAGGAAATAAAAGATGCCAATTTTTAACTGATGAACAATGCTTCCCTGTGTGTCAGCTCAGACATGTGGTTTGTGCATCTGGGAGCTAAACACGAGGTTTAAATGTTCTCACTTGCACCCCACACAGCAGAAATTTGATGGAAATTTTTCTCCTCRCTGTGCAGTCCAACAGCTGCACTGACTGTCGCAATATTGCCATTAAAATCCCCGAGCTGGCAGTCCCTCTCTGGCCCCACAAGAGAACACTGCCATCTCAGTACACCATATTTCAGAAGAAAAAGCAAATATCCGAGTCATATGAAGCCATGATGTTGCCAAAGCTGACAGCTTTTTGTGTTAGCTTTGCCTTTTGGCTGGTATTTCCCAACTTGCAACAACAGAATCTCAGGGAAGGGAGATACCTTTTTTCCTCTTTTAAAAGCATATTTCCAGATCTTTTAGTTAGGGGGAAAGAAAAGTGTTGGAAAAAAAAGAAATATACGCAGTTGTGGGGGTACAGAASACAGGAGGCTGCAGCAAAGAAGGCAATACTTGTCTTATTTGTAAAATCTTTATTTTACCTCTGAACTCATTTTCACAGACAAAATATTGGGGTTCATACAACTGAGTTATTAAAACTGCAAAAACTCCTCTGCCTGCTTAAAGCTGACACATTTCCGTCTCGGAGCTCCCAACCTTCGTAGCAGGAACAATGTCGTTGCTCTGATCTTACCATGACCAAAACCAAGATGACAAGAAAGGGCAGMAAGAAGATCTGAACTCTTTATTCTAGGAGGAGAAAAACATGTTTTACAGGAAAATACAATGAGCAGTGCCTGACAGGTACAAATTCCTGCTTGGAGCTCACAGGATACAGGAAACATTGTTCTCTTAAAGGCTTCACACTGAAAAATGCTGTGAACTGATAACCCTGAAACTCATTGYCATTATGCTATAGAGCTTAAAACACATCAACAAGATTAATGCATATGGGAAAATTGAAACACTGACATGCAYAAGGACATGATGATGCTGCAGAGAACTTGACCTAGTGAGCAGGAAATATGTGATGCAGTACCTGCAATATGTAAAGATTATGGGGGTTTTATCCCAGAAAATAACAATCCATTGGTGCTTGCCAAAGCACTCAGCCTCCATCTGACATCAGGCTGAGAGCCTGTTGATTAATATGTGTAGGATAACCTTTCTGGCACATTTCTTCAAAATTACTGGTTGCACTGTAGCTGCATTACAGATTTTACTCTCTCTAGAACCAGACAGTCTGTTAAATGCACTCAGCAAATTATATGTTTACTGAATTTCATGTTGTATTAAAAAGCTATTATTCAGAGGAATGTTCTCAATGGTTCATTCAGCTCTGGGCAAGGCTCTGCCATATGGGCTGTTGTTGACTGAATTTGCAAATCCTCCTACACATGCAGCAAAATACCAAGGCATCACAAGAACAAGTTAACTTTATAAATCTCAGTCACCTTTTCCCTTTGCTTGAAACAATGCTGCTCTTTGGTTATTTATAAAATTCCACTTGGGATATAATGATCTTTAGTCCCAACATATCATTGCACTGCCACAGAGATGTTAACTTTCACTTAAGCAATTAATCTTGCAAACTCGAGACTTTTTTTTCTTTTTTGGCTAAGGAATCTCATGTCTGGGGGCTACTTTAAAAATATAAGGAGAAAATCTGTCAGTAGCTGTCTAAACACCAAGTACAGAGCAAAAGACTGATAACCATATCTTAGATATTTAGCTGAACATTTATCATAAACTGTGGGAATATTCTGGTCAGTTATAATTAACATTCATTAATCACAAAAATTGATTAATTTATATTTACACTTTCTATCCAGGTTTTAATGGATATTATGGGCTGGATTCCACCTACCTTGTGGGTCTTTTCTTTTTCAACTCAGTTTTTAAACTGGCTTGCTTGTTTTGACTGGCCTCTGCTTGATACCACCTCATTTGTAGAGTTAGAGTTTAAAAAAAACAAACCAGAAGCTGGCGCTTGTGCACKCATTCATATCTTTTTAATCATAATAAAGAAATTACATATTATCCAAAAAATTAAATTCAATTTCCACTGGAAATGGAAAAACATTTCTGAATTAGCCTTACAGCAAAAAATTACTATCATTTTGTCACATCCTGTGAAGTATTACTTTTGGGTGTGCAACCCCTTCCTTCAGTAGGAGCACTGAGCCCACTTATCGTACCTTCTTTACTGCAATACAGGKCCTTGTTCTTTCTGTACCTCCTGCTACATGGTAAATACATTTACTTCTTGTATAATACAAAATTGGGGGTATCTATGGACCTGTTCTGTATCTATTCACAGAGGCAATCCTTTGTGAGTCCTCCAGCAGAGTGGTAGTGACACTATTTGTAATCTGGCAACGTGCAGCTCAGAGCCTGTTGGTTTTGGCACCAACATATGTCAGGACTTGCCACAGAGACATGCCAAAAAGCTCTTGAAAGGAAAGACAATGTTTGCATTTGGGGTGTTCAGGAATTGACAGCTGCTGTGGTCTTAACCTTTCCTAATTTCATAGAATCATAGAATATCCTGAGTTAGAAGGGATATCAAGTCCAGCTCCTGGCCCTGAACAGAGGAACMCCAAGAATCACACTGGGATGTGATGCATGAGAGCATTGTCCAAATGCTTCACGTGCTCTTTCAGGCTTGGTGCTGTGACCCCTTCCCTGGGAGGGAATCTGTCCCAGTACATCCAGGGCTGCCCCATCCCCACAGCAATATTATGAATGGCCACATGTATGGAAACACTGCAAAGCAGCAAGGATAGCCCAGACACAAGGCATGGCTCCAGGCATGACATGAGAGCTTGTAAAAACCTCTCAGCTGTGGGTGGAAGAGACAAGGCTGTGTCCTGTACAAACTGCACAGAATTTCAAAGCTGAATTCGACAGCAAAGTTGCAGGTCTCAGAGACAAAGCTRTCTGTTGATGTTGTCCACAGTGACAGGGAGGTGTCTGCAAGGATTCGAAGAAAAGGATTCATGTCTTCACTGGACTTTAGCAGCTGGCAAGAAACCCATAAGATGATATCAGGCAGAGGCCAGTCAAAACAAACTGGAGGTTTGATATTTCAAGGCAGCTTAAAAAATACAGACAATGAGGAACTGTTTGAAACAATGGTGAACTTTCAAGKTTTTTTTATAGTTTGTCTTGACTTTTTCCCAAAAGAACACTATCTTTGTGKGAAAAATGGCATGCAAAAGGGAAAAAAATCCTCCATTTCTGCATTTTAAAAGAACAGAAAAAGATACAGAATTAGTAAAAATTTGATGCAAACTCCCCTGCACTCCTCCTAAGTGATCCTTAGCAGCTGTYCATTTCACTGTCATCTCCCAACAGCAGCTTTCATATTTTCTTGTTCTACCTTCCATTGGAGAAAATCTGACCTTATCTGAGCTGTCTGTATATGTACCTATGCCATACTGCATATATGCTGTACCTGGCCTTGCACCTGCTTGTGACTGTGTGGACTTGCCTGGTGGCCACCGTGCTGTTGGCTGAACTTGGCTTCACTGGACCCACTCTGTTCCTCCCGGCCAGGGAGGGGAGACAGCACTTGTCCCAGCCAGCCTCAGCTGCCAGTCTGCCTCCACTCCCATAGGATCCTGAGATAAATGCATGGGGACAAACTCATCTTCCAGTGTTCTCCTCCTTGCTCTTCCACACTTCTAGAAATGCAATTCTTCCTTTGTGTACTGGGAACCTGCCTTTCAATGTGAGGCTTTCAGCAGAACTGTGCTGCGATATACTTACTCTTGTCTTCTTTGCTTGGTTCCATTTTTGAGCTAACTATGACAAGCAGCCCAGCCTAGATAAATAATCCCATACCTCATGCTAAAAAAGACAATTGTTTCCCAGTTCCTGTGTGACTGGAACATGTCACCATCCTTCTGTATGAAGATTTTGGCTSTGGCAATGTCTGTCTCACAACTGCATGCCCCCTTGCCTCACAATGTCTCCTTCACTAACACGAAGTTGTTCACAGGATTTAGTCTTGAATTCACTTCCCAGAAGAGCAAGAGGCTCAGGACAAACTTTACTGATCAATTCTACCAAAGTGAGCAAAAGTTTTCAAGGAGATGCTTTATGGTATTCATTTTCCAGTGGCTGACTTGACTTGCCATGCTCCATTAAGACAGCCTTGTGTACTAAGCATGCCTCAGAAATGGAAAATTGTGTCTTACGGTAAATTAGACGCCATGCCCCCAAAAAAACAAGATTAATTCCTATAGGATATGTTCTGGCACAGTTCCAAGCAGCTGGCTTTGCACAAAGCAGCCTTTTTTGCTTTAATAGATTCTAGCAAAGTTTTGTCCCTGTCTGTAAAAATTGCCTGTGTTATACTGAAAATAGAAGCAATTGAGCTTTTCTTGACCTGATCTGGAGGAAACATAAAAAGTTCATTTAGTTACGAAACATATTTAATTTATGTTCTCAAAGTTCATCACAGAAAAACTTAGTTGAAAATTATTTGGGAAAGCAAAGAGTGCCTCAAACATGCTGTTAATTACCATCCCTTTCATGGCTGTGACACATTCTGATTCCCTGGGAGTGCTCTGGAAGTTTTATTAGAGCAACAATTGCACAATAGTATCCAAACCAGACACAGGATTTCCTCATATACTTCAGCTTCATGCTGGAGAACTACTAAAAACAACTATTAGCATGGCTTTCTGGGATGCAGGGTTAGGTGTCCAGMATCTTCATATTGCTTTTGCAAATGYTAGAAAACAAGYAAGGCTRTGCCTGAAACAGAKATCYKCATGTTGCATGAAGATTTTATTCTACAAGRATTATCTTTCACACAATCACCCTGSWTTGAGTAGTCAAGAGATAATTTAAGGATTTTTTAAATTTTTAATTAATCCTTTCATCCTGTTTTTTGTTTTCAGTGAGGTCAGCTTAACAATAWTTATAAAGCAAGCTYGGAAAGCTGAAACAGTGAGTTCTGMATGACTGMATTATGATAAAAATTAACAAAGCTATAATGYTAATACTACAATAATCTAGATATCCTTTCAGATATTTCATTTTCTATGAGGTTTTATTGTTTGGGGTTCTTTTTTCCTTTTTTAAAGTTTGTCTTCAAAATATTGCTCAAATTTGGATATTACATTTGAACAACTTAATTTCAAATATGCCTATAAAACCTRTGCTTTTTAAGGGCATGATTACTTTTATTCTCAAAATTACATGTATYTCAACCTCTCATTTTCTTTATTTGTTGAAAGTGTGATCAAGCCTGGATTAAAGAATTGAGGCTAAGGAAACATTCAACTAGAATGTAGAAAGTCTACGTATCTGATTGTATAAGMATCTTTATTTTTGAGCAAAGCAATTTAAAGAAATAGGTGATAGTTTTTGAGACATTATTAGATACATTTGAAAAAAAACAGAAAATTTTCAGGTGCAGAATTCTAACCAATWATAATTCAATGATACCTCTGTTCCAATTCCTAATGTAGTTATCACAGGTCAGTACCAGGCAAGAGTCACCATTTTCCCAGGTGAATCGAAGCGCTGTCCAAATTACATTCAATTAGAGACTTAACCACACTCATAAATCTGTGCTCTGGCTGTTCTCAGAGGGACATGCAGGACACCTGAAGTGCAAGAGACCAGACAACTTGCACGTGCCCTGGACACCCCTTCCCACACAATATAATTGGGTCTTTCTGCAAATGTTCTATATATGCAATTAGTTTTTTAACTACTTCTATCCTACTTTCAGGCAGAAAGAAAATGACACAGAACAATAACTGTGTAAAACCTGAACCTAGACCTCAGAAAAACTCTGCAAACTGAATCTGAATTTGAATTCTTCCAAGTTAACAAGTGCTTCCAAGACTCAAATAAAAATTATCAGAATGCATGTACTTTTTAGAGTGCTCTGATTTTTTTAGTCCATCATATTTCCTAAATGCTTTTTTCTATGTAACTGAAATGTCTTGGATGTGTGAGAAGTTTCATACATTTGAAGTTCTGAGCTCTATCCAAGCTCCAGGAAACAGGCCCGTTTAACAGGAGGTAGATGTGTGTAGGTTTAGATAAACTACCTGACAGACAAAATCCCTTCAGCTCTCATGCTGGGCTCTAACACTGATATTGCCAACGACTGAAACACACTTTTGTCTGCTCTCAGAGCTATAACAAAAAAATTATCACTACAAGAAAGCAGCTGCCTGTAGAGATATGGAAGAAACCCACAGAAAAGTAGGAGATGAAAGGGAAATATGTGTTAACAAGAGCCAGTGGAAGCACACAGGGCTTCATTAAGAGCCTTTTGGTCCCTTGGGGGCTTTGCTTCACAACCCAACATTCCTTGTCTGAGCCAACCAGCTGGCAAGTGTCACCCCTCCCAGGACTTGGCTCTGAATCAGAATGGCCTAATTAAAGATTAATGCTCTCTGACAAAAATTAGTAAYTGSTTCACATGCTTCAGAGAATTCATTWAAATATTTTCATACTTTTACAAGAAAATTAAAATGGTCTAATTGGATTGCAGTTTCAGGAATTGCAGGTATTCACCTAGACGTCCTCATATGATAGTTCCAAAGCTGATTTGAAGCTGTATTGTCATGCATTGTAAATCACTCAATTGACTGGCTTCCAAAGCTGCTATCRGATCCTATGTCAGTTGTAACTCACAGCATTTTAGGAAACATTTTTCAATGGTAACATCAGGTTCCTGTGAAATTTTCTAATTAGAGTTTAAAAACACACATCACATTATCAAAGTGAAAACTGAAAATGGTTTCAAAACTGAGCTTTGCCAAGAAAACTTCCTCGTTTCTAAACCTGTTTCAGTCTATTCATTTCTTCCATWATATTTAGACTTAGTTTGCTGCTTTATTTAGACTTCTTTGAGGTTTGATTTGGATTGTCTTCTTGGAGAAAACTGCTTAATGACCTTCAGCTTTGGAAATCATAGACCTAACACATCATGCTGGGAAGAACAGATTAGCCTGACTCTCAACWGTGTGTGTACCATTATTATCAGAAGCCTGAGCCAGTACTTACCATATTCCCTGGGACTGCTGCCATTAGGTCTTCAGGGAATGTTTTACCAGATTTTGAATGAGAAATGATCYTTAGATAAAATGTCTGCATCCAAAAAGTTTAGACATCCTGTTTTAGCTGGAAATGTATGTTGAGTAGAAATGAATTTAAGTTGTTTTTTTTCTGATGCAAAATACTCTGCTGTTAAATATTCTGCTGTACTTGATCCATATTACTTTTCAATTTGAAATTGCAGCATTGTGTAAAATGTAGCACACAGGTTAGCAGCTTTTGAACTGATTATCAAACCTGAACAAGTAGAGAGCTTTAAATGGACAAAAATTCTTGATGCTACATATTTATATTAATGCCAAGGTGAACGATTTGCCAGAAAGCACTAATGTCCTTCCTCATKAACCACATTTACAATTTGTTATTTCTCATATCATTCTATATAGGAGGCTATTAAGTTAAATGAAAAAGTGCTCTGAACTGCATTTGCAAAATGTGTAGAATAATACTTGGATTCACAGAATCATAGAATGGCTTGGGTTGGAAAGGACCTTAAGTATCATCTAGTTCCAGCCCTCCTGCCATGGGCAGGGACATTTCCCACTAGACCAAGTTCATCAAGCCCCATCCAACCTGGCCTTGAATCCTGGGGTGGGGCATCCACATTTCATACTCAGCAACATGTTCCAGAGTCTCACCACACTCACAGTGAARAATTTCTTCCTAGTATCTAATCTAAATCTGCTCTTTTTCAGTTTAAAGCTTCCATTGTTTTATCACTGGATACTTTTTGAAAGAAATCCCTCACAGGTAAAAACTTCATGTGGGGATAAGATTATGTTCATTTTTCATGTGCTCTTGTAAGACCCTTGGAGAGCATTCACAGGMTATCTCTGTGACACATCTTTCCATTAACTCCAGATTCAAGACTTTGTATCTGGAGTTAATGGAAAGATGTGTCACACCACACCTAATCTAGCAATTCAGTGTTATCTACTGTGCTTCTGAAAAGTTACTACTTATTTTAGCAAGTATAGAATATATTTTAAGATCATTAAACATGCTGAAGCACCTTACATTAAAGTTACTGTAAAGAATTCTCTTTTAAATAACCATCAGCACAAATGAGAATCAGAACTCCATTAGGAACACATAAAGAACTAATGTGGATAATTTMGTTTCCATTATTGTGAAATCATGCCCAGGGGTGTATTTAAAGACTGCTAATGTTTAGGGAGGAGCTGGGTAAATTGAGAGAGAACCTAGATACAACCTACCATTACCTAATCTTCCATTAGCTATCTTCTTTCCAAATTATATTGCTAGTCCCTTCATTGCCTGTGACTCATGATGTAAGAGGCATCACAAAACAGAGCCGTCCAACTGGGCAACCTCCTAATTCAGGCAGAAGAATATAGTGAAAGCTGGATGTCTACATGCAGGCTGGGGGAAATCACCTATTTTCAATGGGAATTAACAGCTGCAAACTTGGCCAAAATAGTCCTTTTCTGGAGGATCCTAGCAGTTTTTCTCCACTGAAAAATATGAAAGTTGCATAATCCATACTTAATTTCAGTCCAGAATGCTTGAACAGATCTTGGTGACATMTGTTTGCCAAGTGAGAAACAGGAAATAGTTGCAGAATTTTCACTGGAACTGGAGGTTCAGGTCTGAGCCTTAAAGAATGCAGCCTTTGCTTTCATTAATGCAAGTAGGGACTTAATTACGACCTTGAAACRTATGCATGAAAAGGAAGGAATCTAGCAAAACTGACCATACATTGTGTTGCAACACAAGCCTATTGTGGCTCCAAGAGGCTGTAAGCCCCCAGGGATGGGGGCTGGAGGAAAGCAGATTAAAGAAAGCTACGTGAGAAATTATGGCCTCCCTTTATCTGTATCCCACAGCAAAAGTCATCCAAAGTGCAGAACTTTTCCAGGCTTTAGTCATCATATAGTGACTGGGATGGTGGCAGTTTATAAAAAAAATTTGGTCAAGGAAATTCTCTTAAACAATTTTCCTAAACATCCTGCCCTTAAAAAGTAGAATAGCCAGAATTTTGAGCTCCACAAGTTGTTTTTGCAAAACTGAGCATCAGATGACACTTTCAGATCTAAACTTCTGAAGCACGCTTTTCTGTGATGATCTGYAGTCCCTTCTTACAAGGTGTATTTACACAGTTTTTGGCAGGACTTATTCCCAAACCAGGMCAGAAAATTATTTATTTTTCTTTGYTAATTATACTATAACCTATGCTTAAAATCAGAGAAAGCAAATCGGTTAAAATTTGACCCTTAACTATCCGTGGGAGGCAAAGTGCCAAGTACTGAAACACATGTCAGTTGTGTTTTCTTAGCAGGAAAGAGCAATTGTGAAAGCCCGAGGATATCTACACTGGGTGGTAAAGCTAACAGCAGAAAATCAAAGAAACCTTAGCACTAAGCCAACAGTGTAACAAAAAATAGGAGTCAGCTCTTCATGGCCATGCAGATTATCACTCCGATAAGACTGTGATAGAGGGTAAGAATTCTTTCCCAGTATGGTGTTGACACTGCATAAGCTTTAATCTGTTGTGCTTTGGCTTTCGGATCTCTTGCTTCGCAACACAAACACTAACAAATTGACAAAAGCTGTGTTTGCACATTAGAGCTACTTGCAAACTAGCATTTCAAGTTCAAGTTTGAACATACAAGCACGCAAAGCAAAATGAAGTGGAAAGCTGTGATTTTAATGGGGATTTAATCTCTTTTGTTCTTTGACCTTTTGYGGCTCTCAGAATACATCAACGCTTCTGTCGCATGAGTTGCCTTATTGGYTTAGTTCATGCTGATACAGCCAAGCAAGCATTCAAGTGCGACTACAAGTGTAGGGTTTGATGGCATACTGCACTCTTTCCTACAGCAGCACAATAATGCTATCAGCACTACCCAYTGGGGTTCATATCCTGTGAATCAGCCCAGGCCCAGCTGCGATTTCAAGCACGGTAACTCCTGCAGCTGGACAGAAAGAGCCTCAGAGCTCAGTCAGAAAGTAACTTTAGAAGAAATGGCTCAGGCAGCTGGCAGTGCACTGAGTCTGGGGGAACCGCCAAGCCAGCTGAGTCTCTTWCCTGTGGAAGGTCACAAAAAGGCAGAATAGCACTGAAACAGGACTATAACACAGTTTTCCCAAGTCTGATTATAGAGAAAACAGCATACTGCATTTTAATGTATATATAATAAGGGATTCTATTTCCCCTTCCCTTTTAAACTACAAAACCTTCTCAACTAACAACCATATAACGGAAGTCTCCTAGTTAAAAGTGCAGCAGGAACTGAACAGCTACAAAAAACCCACAGGAGAAAAAGAACCTACAGCAGGAGAAATGAGGGCTACAACACTGATCAGTAAAGACGGACCCAGCAGTACTTTGCGGATTACCTGTGTGATAACAGATCTAACATTCTTTCACGGAACTATCAAAGAAAAAAAGCACTAAAAACTAGGCTTCTGAGATTTCTCTTAACAATCTATCTCTCACCTAAGCCCTCTTTTCAAAATTTCAGCTGGGTACACTCTACTACTGATACACATGAAATAAATTGGGAGATCCTTTTTAAGGATTTTTCCATCCAAGCTGCAACCAAAATTCTGAAGAGTAGCAGTGATATCTCCTATTACAGGAATATTATATGGAAGAAAAATATGTCAAATTTGTAGTTGAAATCTGAGAAATTATTGGTATCAATGCTTCACATTGTTAGAGATCACCAAGAGAAAAATATGTGGGTATTGATCAGATACAACATAAAAACTGCAGGTGTARTGTTCAGAGTTTTTCATGTAAATTATTCAGCCCCAGAGGGAGAAAAGGCCTGTTACATTGAAAGAATCAGCAAAATTTAGGAACATTCTGGGTATTCAAACATACAGGGCTGTCTAAGKTCAAAAACCTTCATATTATAGGCCAGTGAACTGTGATGGAAGAATTGTCCATGTGATCATGAAGCAGTAGAATGAGTGAATGGGAGTCTGGGGAGAGAGCTGTTACAGTCGTGTGGGCCTGATCATCTCTCAGGTATTTTCCTCACATAATTAGGGTTTTTTTAATTTAGGTCTTGACGTATATAACAGGACAAATCCTTTCATTTTCCTTCAAGATGTTTTTATAAGGCAGGTCTAACTGTTTTTTTGGTCATCACCTCTTTACTGTACCTATGCCACAGCTGTATTCATGGTATGCTTCAGCCCGTTCTCACTTTTACTTTTTGACTGCATATGTCTATTCAGGAGAACCAAGGCAGGGAAAGAAAAACCAAACAGGTGACCAGAAAAAAAAACCTGTCTTAAGTATGGGATACACCCACATATATCTGAAAATTAAGATGTGTGACCTGCAGTTGTTTCAGAATTCCCAGAGCATAGAAGCACGTTGGACTGTCAGCTTGTACCATCTGTCAGACATAATTCTCACACTTCAGAAGGCTGGCTTTCACACAGTTAATAAATTCCATCCAAATCTCAAAGTGTTTCACACAGGCAGCTGAAGAATACCTCTGATAAGGCGTGCTTGTACAGCTTAACAGACCTCCATGGAATGCCATGCCARCTTTTCCATTGAAGGAAATAGAGAYAATGTTCCTGAACAGTGAATGCTGAAACCAAATGATTAAATAAGAAGTAAATGTACTGCAGAAGAYTAAAAAGGAAATAACTACTGAAACTGAACTAATTTTTAGAGAAAGMCACTTATTTCAGTCAAATTATGGYATTGGTSTACCCAGTGCCAAATGTAGATAGGAAAAWGCATCACAGTGGGKAAAAAACATTTCTGCATTTTTGTTCATTTTGTCTTTTTCAAAAGAACAAAAACCATGGAACTTCTTTTGGAAAACTRTCCTTAGGCATTAGAAGGTTGCCATCTGCTTTCTATCTCTTCTTTCAYCAAAGACAAAACAGACACACAACACCCCAAACATCCCCATACGTGGGAATGAATATAACTCTATACATTCTTATAAATAAGGGAAAGGCTGGAGAGTTTACAATATTGCAACTGGCTGCATAGCCTTCAAATACTAAAGTATGTGTAATTCCCTTCGGGGTCCCACCCAGTGCAACAGTACATCTCCGACTGCAACGATGCAAGGTGAGCATATAACTTTGGGGCATTATCTGTGGCCCCTTTCCCCTACGTTCCCCAGTACTCAGAATTGTTATATTAGGAATGCTAGAGGATAAAAGCTTGCCTAATGCTTACAAAGTCCATATATAAACTTGCTGTCCTTGAATTTATCTAATCCTCTTTGAATATCCTGATACACAGGAATAGAGACTGAAAGTCTCCAAAGAACACTTGTAGATCTTGCTAAAGAACAGTTGTAAATCCTGGCTTGAACCCGATGGATATTGTTTAGAGAGCTTACATTCTAAGTTCTATATCCAGGCTATATTTCAGGAAACTCACCTTATTAAAATGTCACTCTCCTAAGGTCTCTCTTTGACCTGAGAGTTCAGTTCTCTGACATCTGCAAAACAGATCAACTTAACTGACTTAATTTTTTTTTATCTAGAAATGGGATAATTCAGTGAAATTGAAATCAATTCACACAAATATATCTGATACAATTTAGACTGATGTATGCAGTAATGTGCAAAAACAAGTAAAATTTTTAATAAAACAAAACAAACTACTTTGTGTGGGAAAGAGAATGTTTAAAAATGTTTCAGCAGCTTTGTGTTTCCCATTARTCTCTCTTGGATTGTGGCAAAAACTGTAAACTTCAGAGGCCAAAAGTTTTYAGGCTACTTTAGCTCTGTGTGAGTCTCTATTCCACGTGGAGCTCAGTGTCTCTCTGCTATTGCATGTKTTTGCTCATGGCCTGTTAGAAAATTTACGAGTCATTGACTAATACTTCTGTTCTGGCATTATAAATGGTCACGGCCTTTTCTGCTCAATGTTTGTGTAAGTAGGTATTGTCAGAACGGCTAAAGAAGGCAGTAAATACCAATGCTGCAGTAAGCAGAAGCTTCACAGCTACACCGAATCAGCTTGGTAAGAAAGAGTTGCAAGTCTCATGAGTAAACAGCTAGAAAATATTTCTACAGAAAGATCCCTGTAATCTGTWTTGGTTTGTTTCTATGAAGAAGCAGTTTCAAGGCCTTAGTTTTTGTCAATAGTAACTAATGATCCACACATTATGATCCACACATTACAATAATATGTATTACGGTTTTGTTATTGCAGCTTAGAGATCTGAACTGAAAATCTGATTAAGGTATTTCTTTATTTTATGTATTCCGAGACATTACATGACAATAGCAGCAGAGATTCAAATTATTCATTACTTATGAAAACACTGTTAGTGTGACTAATTAAAGGACAAACAGGATTTTAAAATTCACAAATTCCAAAACAAAATGGAAATTCAATTTCTAATATAAAACTTATAAAAAATCTGAATTGATATCACTCTGGGAGTTTAACACAGATACAAATATATTGCTGTTTTTCTCTACAAATGCAAGTAAAAAACTTCTAAGATTATATAAATGTGTTAGCAAAAGATTTAATCCTTTGAGAACAAAAGTTTCATCTACTATAATGTTTTATTTAAACTTCAACTTGTATATAYCCAAAATTGGACTTACACTCACAAATACAATCCTACATGTAAACAGTAAATTACATAAACAGCTCATTCTTTATTAGCCAAATTGACCATTTTAAAGAAAAAAAAGCCAAAGTACATTTACATATAGTTGTATTTTGTGTCTGTATACACACACACATGCATGAAAGCGTTCCCAGAATTGCTACAGGAACCTTGTCCCTTAATGTACCCTAAATCTGTATTTGTAAGTTTGAAACCATTGAAGTAATTTTTCTCTATTATTTATTTTAATATAGCATACTATAGAATAGTCACAGAGGAAAAGAAGGAAACTGCTCCCACAGTGCTCYACAGTTTTCATGTCCTCAGCTTCTGAAACATTTAAGACTCCTAACTTGCTGGCAGACTCCCAAGGAATTTTAAGGCATCTGTGCCTGTGCTACTTATTTTAAGCTCTGTCTTCCAATGTTATGAAATCAGCAAACTCTTTTGACTTTCTCAGTAACGCCATTTCATGTGGTTCTGGCTTTCAGGCAGATTCAAGAATGACATAATCGCCTTTTCCTACCCACAGGTTTGCAMTGTTGCTGTTGGTTACACCCTTCCACATAATGTGCAACAGGAATATTTGTCTGATCCCATATGCCCAGAAATGGAAGACAGCCCAGCAAAAAGGACTAAAGCACAGTTTCTTGGCATTCTATCAATCTACATAGAGTGAGTCAGGCTTCTTTGGGATTTTTCCTCTCAATTAATATTACTTAAGCTACAGTGCAGTTCCTGCAGGTCCAAAGTCATACTACTTCCAGTGGATGTGAACCAACTTCCCAGTAAACTTTACCCCATTACTGAAGGGACAGCAGGTATCTCGAATATGGTAGCAGAGAATAAACTCAGCAAAGTGCTTCTTTTGTATTTTTTACTATAGCATTTATGCAAATGCACGCAAAAAAATACAGAATTCTTCATTTTCATGAAAGCCCTAGAACTTGGCTAGTGTGCATTCATAASAGCTATTGCAATCATATTTTGCATTCTTAACAATACTGGATTAAATACCAAGTTCCACAGCAGCAGGATAAAGATTATAGGGAAATGGCACTTTCTGGRGTTTGTTATTAACATTAGAGAATTAGAAGCAATCTGCAATCCTGTCTCACTGTTCCAATCTCACAGATACTCTCCTGACTTACCTGAATACTACAAGAGTATTTGTACACAAAAGAAACACGGCATGCTAAAACATGCTGCCTTAAGAACTGGCACTAAACTGCCAGGCAAATAAAAAAGCATGTGTTATGCTCAAGGAAACACTAGTCCATGTCCAGAAGAAATGGAGAAGAATGCATCAAGTTATCACCATAAAAATAAATGACCCCGCCTGAAAAGATAAAAAAAAAAAAAAAACATTACTTCAGATTTCCTTGTCTTCTTTGGCAATGAGCCAATTCTGGAAAAAAAGTACAACTGGGCAATGTGAGGCAGTGACTCGGCATCAGGATGTGCAGTCTAAAGATACAAGACAGAGTTCTCATGGGACCTTGYCATAATCTGCTACATTCATAACTGCTGGGCCTTCTTCTGAGTTCAGTGCAGCTGAGAGTCRTGCCTTTACTCCCAGCAGGTATAATCCCAGTGAGGGATAATCCACTTGAACAGGTATCTAGCAGGAAAAAATCAGTGAGATCGGCTAGAAAATGAGACAAACTGATTGTGAGGGCCATCATAGAGTGAAATCCACTGCAACAGGAATKCCATGTGAAATGGATCCTGAGGATTATTTCTTTCTCTAGACTCTGTTCACAGTGCAAGCAGAAGTAATATTTTTATTTCTGAATGAAAATTATCTGGCTAAAAAGTTACAACATTTTTAAGAAAGGGATTAAAAGAAAATCCTGTAAAATTCTACCTTGCTGCTGTTAAAAAAAAAACAAGGCACTCTGAAACATACACTCTTGAGGTATTACTTAAGTTCTAGGAARTTTTAACAAACTAAGCTGTCCTTTGCTTTGACAAAATAAAATAAAAGGATATTCAGCTGGCTAAGGTCTAAAAATTTTACTAAGTCTTTTTAACTCTGCCTGTAATGAGATCTATTTCTTCTAGTAATGCAATTATTGTTAATGGGTTTTCTGGTACTAAGAAAGAAAATTGGTTTTAGCTGCAATGGAATTGWAGTTATTTAGAACATTAAATTCAACTATCCATATTAACAGTGACATGAGACATTTTGATTTKTCATTAATAACATTGCACAAGCACTTTCAAAAGTCTTTTACACCCTATATATTTTTACTATACATAAAGGCAAGAGTAGCTATGAAAGGATCCAACTTCTACCATTACCTTACACCAACAGATGATGTTTCTCTAGAAAGATGGAAAGAGTATTTCCAAAAAGACAGGTAGAAAGTATAAGTCATGATAGGCTACATCAATTGATCTCTTACTTCTGGAGCATTTCAAGGGGAAAAAATCTGAAGTGCTTATCCAACTTTYCCTAACAACCTCACCTGTGGGAACACTTGGGGCAAGCCATCAACTAGAATCATCACCCCACAGTGGTCAATCTTAATGGAAATCCAACCCTGAATTGCTGGCTAGAGCTGAGCACAGAAYAAACATTTCCTCTGCTGGACTTAACAACGTCATTAGGGGGTCTGACTCTGATAATATTCTCAAAAAATATTGTCAAGAATTTTGCAAAAGCAAAACACTGACTTAGCAGCACATTCACACAAAGATAAAGCTATTTTTTAAAAAATACCCAATTAATCAATAGACAAAAAGTATCAGATCACGTACTCACACATCAGAACAACTTGTATTGAAAACAGTACATTGTAATGATTCATGATGAATTGTACTCCATATTGGACACATAAAAACTGTATTTGTCAAAATAATGGTTATTGCTAAAGCCATGTTATTCTCACTCAGTTTTTAAAATGCTCYCATGTCCAGTTCAAACACTCCTGCATATAAAAGAACTGAATTTAGTTCTCAGATTTCAAAAGATCAAGTAAAATAAAATAAAACAAGCCTTTGGGAATGTTGGCATTTTAGTATACCTAATAAAAAGACAAATTCTGCACTATTTGTGTTTCAGCAAGTGTCATCAATGTATCAAGTGCTTACACATCTCTTTTCCCATTTAAACTTGCAATAAAAACTACTGATTTCAGTGAGGGAAGTAAGAGCAATCCAGCCTAATGCACTGAAAATCCTGTTGCTGATTTTCAAACAGTTTAACAGTAGGAGTGTTCATGGTACCTACATATTATTGTATATTATTTATTGTACCATTTGGCTATTTTTCATTTCACTGTGACATAGAAGAGACTGCACTGTGTTGAGCTGCAGCTGACATTTAAATGTGGCTTTTAAATCATGTAAGATTTCTTATTTAAAATGAAAGTCTGGGAAAAAAAATAATGCCATGAATTAAATCCATTTTACTGTCASTTTTTGCTCCATACAACATTTTTTAAAGACTTTCTTTCAGATGGAAACAAGACTGTTTCATTCATTCATGGGCAATACTTTGGCTCCATGTGCATTTATATAAGTAAGAAGAATTTTGGACCTTCTTTCTATTACATCAATAAGCTTTTCAATTCCTTTTCTGCCTCCTTGGCTCTCCCAGTATATTTTGTCGAGGAACAAAGACTGAAGCAACCTCTCACGTAAACGCTGGCTCCTCAGCACTGAAACTGCAGATGCAGGGAATCTGGAAAAGCACAAAGAAATCCATCAGGTTTTGCCATTACTCTGAATTGCAGTATTTATGTTGTGGTTTAGCAATCAATTGTACAAATATAGACTGCAACTTAGAAAAAGAAGTCCATGCATGCTTAATCATATGTATGTTAATTGTATCTTTTACAGCAGTGGGATTACACATACATTTTTTAGATATATCCTGTTAATATCTTGGGTCAATGATATCTATTCCAGTAGCTTAGTGTTTCATATTCAAAGTGGGAAGAAATGATCAATCTTTTTACAAAATTAATAATTTAAAACTTACTCATTGATTCCTTGTAGTATTTTGAAGTCAAGATTATCCTCGTTTCTGTCAAAGAAACCCTTATTGTCTATAAAGGCTAAGTGCCTTGGGTCATGTCTTCTCTGAATTATGTGCATCAGGTCAACAGCATCCTGATCATTACATTTCAGCTTCAGTCCTTGCTGCACACAGGAATCCTCCTTGAGAGGTTTGAATCCACAACAATTTCTGTCTAGTCGATTATAGATCTAAAACAAAGTACAGCAGAGTGCCAAGTGAAAACAATACCAAAGTATTTGGGGCAAAGTGTCACTGTGGGACATCACCCTCTAACCCAGCTGACAGGAAAGCAAGCTCAGGACAAATGTAATTAAAGATAGCAGTAAAATGGCATTGAAGACCCAGTCCTCATAACTCAGGTATGGCTAAAAGCAATTTTCCAGACTGTGTATTTTATTCATTTTATAGCCATGATTTGTTATGTCAGTAGAAATTCTTTGAAAATAATGGAAGAGTAACACTTTGTAACTGGAATAACAGGATGGTGAATACAATTCCGTTTTCTTTTTCAAAAGTTTTTTTTTTACATTTTCTCTGCTGGAGAACAATAGAAATAGCACAGTCTGACACACACACACAGAGTCTTCATTTTGCAGGATCTATTAGGCTAACAGTATGAAAATAACTGAAAAAAACAGCAAGGGGCACAACAAACCATCAAAAGCTAAAAAAGAAGAACAGTGTATTTATAACCACAGAGCATCCTCCCTGTGGTAGATACTTTTATGATATGATGGTCTAGACTATTTTTTCCCATGTAAAACCTCGATTATTCATCACACAGCACTTAGCTGGAAGGAATACGTACGTACATCTGGCCTAACTTCAGTGGTGTAAATGTGAGGCATCTCTTTTGATTTGGTCGTTTCTGTTGCCTTTCATAAACAATGATAAGAACAAGGCCCATCCAGAGCAATGGATGCCATTTTAGGATAACCATCTAATACAGGAAGGATAAATCTCTCCTTGAAAGCACTGTTGACTAGATGAGAGTAAATACTTAACATTGCTACAGTCCTGAGCACAGTAATTGGCCTGGATCACCCTTAGAAGTCTCACCTGGGACTCACCTTTGCCTCTGGGCACAGAACCCCTCCCTTTCAGCTCAGGCAGCTCAGCCCTCCCCTGAGCCCTTCAGAGGAGAGGTGTGTAGGAGTGGTTTTCTGCTGCTTGTTCTGCTACATGGATGTGACTGGGTTATTGCTTGAGGCTCCTGCCTGTTGGCCTTGGAGCTGATTTCTCTTCTTCTTTCTCCTTTCATGAGCAGCACTTATTACCTGAAGGCTGTAGAGTCCATCTTACTTCCAGGGCTCTAGCTCCTGGGATCTCTCATTCAACTCATCCAAAGGTAAAAAGGTAAAGCAGAATCCCTCTAGAAAGACTCCTTTGATGCACAGATCCAATTCCTTTGCACTACACTTCACTACATGCATTGAACACACAAGGAGATCATGTTTTTACAGACAGCCTCTTCATAATATCTTGCATAATTTCAGTGTTTAGACATTATGATGGAACACGCTGGAATTGATGCATATAGTGGAGCATAACTTCCTTGCCATACATTTATGTACATAAGAGGTCCAAACCCCAAAATTAAARAAGCCATTTTATATTTCTGTCCTTATTTTGCTTGAGTTCTTGCAGAAGGGAAGTAAATATCAACTATAAGCRTTTTATATCCTGCTTCTGTGTTTTACAACATTTGAAACCAGAGATTAGGAAGATCTATTACAGGTGTCAAACTGATTCTTCTGAGGGAATTATGTTTAATAGAGATTAACACTTTTCATATTTACTCTTTATTTCTGAATGACTCATGAAGTACATATTTTATTTTTCCTAACACAGAACCCCTTCTTGGAATTTTTTTTCATTTTCAAGTTTTCATATTCTGTTGCTGATAAACTTTAAAGTCAAGTTTGAGAGCACCAAGATAAAATTGTAGCCTTTAAGAACTACAAGACTCACGTCCACTCACTTTCTGGTATGCATGTTCTTGCCTGGTAGGCAACTGGAGGTGTAAATCACTCTGACCRACTACTAGTATAAGAGCAATTTGTTTTTTGCCATGTGAAGTTCAATCCTGTTGTATTTTATTTTAAGCAACCATTCCTTCTGGATAATAGTTCTATTAAGAATATTAAAAACTTGCCTTAGAAGACCTTGAAATTAGATAAAGTAGACTCATGAGAATTTTTAAACTGCTAAAGTAGAAGACAACAATGGCACAAAAATATTAATTCTGACACAATCTGTACTATTCCTATAGGGGTGTTACTATGTTTAGMAACAGATTCATCCACATATGACTTTATACCCATTTCTAAGCATTACTTGCTCATAATGGGACTAAAGATGGAGTCATTAGACAAGTGACAATCCATTTTTAGAGAAGAATTGAATAATCTGTTTAACATAAAAAATCTGCAAAAATCTAAGTAAAAAAATTGRCATTCCTTCATTCTAGAAAAGGATTAAGAAGAGCAGCTAAAGGCTATGCATAAGCCAAGATATGATTTTTACAAGAAATGTAATTTCATTAAAAACTGAATTATACTAACAACCAAACATGGTGTATAAATTCTGTTTGCTTCAGTTTCAAATAAAGCAGTGGGTGCTGCAGGAASTCAGTCACCTGGACTATTTGGCAGGTAAGGACCATTTAAAGTAGTCCCATATCTCAGGAAGCCATAAAATTATTCCAGATGGGTGGTTCAGCTCAGGTCTTGCTAGGCAGGGAGTGTATTAATACTCTACTACATAAATGTTCTAACTGCAGCCATACGATAGCAGTGTCTCAGTTTGGTCTTATTYGGAGAGCTAATGAGAATGTGCAGTACTTAATCAAAGAACAGCATGTTTATCATTCCTCAGTTGGTGCTGTACTCTTTCTTTACTAAGTCGGTGGCTAGGCTGTTTTTTTTTTTTTTTAATAAAAAAGGAAAATTAGCCACTCAAACTGTTACCTTGCTTCAGACTGMAGCTCACCAAAAACAGCTCAGTTACCTCTGGGACCTGGGGAGGTGCAGGAAGGACCACAGAGTAAAGATTTACAGTCATGAACATAGTCAAGATATCTGTTTGGAGAACCAAGGAGTGAAGGAGCAACAGTATCCCTGCCTAAAGGTGAAAAAAAATCAAGGCAAAAAACTTTGCTTCCTCTTTAAAAAGAGATGAGTMAGTTAGGTTTCTGGTCTCTTTCCCTGACTATAAACTGCATTTTGGGTATTTTAACCATAAGAAACAACCAGAAATAACTTGAACCAGAAATAACTGTGCAAAAATCTCTCTTCCCCATTAAAAAAAAAAAACTTTTTCTAAAAATCCTACATTTGCTCACATGACTTTTGAAATAAATAATTGTGTTCAGCAAACATTTTACCTGCAAGAGAAAATCAAAGAGTGCCATCTTGGACCACTCATGATGATGGATTTCAGTACAGCCCCACTCAGCTTTGGGAACTTTCCCATTCTGCCAGCATTTCTTCTTCAATAGCTGCTGATATTGTCCCCATGTTAACCTCACTGAAGAATGGGTACTGTTATCTGTTGGACTCAGTGAGGAATCCCAGAGAATAACAGGACARGCTTGACCACCTGAAAAAAAATAGAAGATGATACCAGTACAGTGCAATACTGCCAGCTTTATTTGGTTGTTCTTCAGACATTGCCTAAGCATCAGTAACTATGCCATTTTACATCTGGTAGGAATACCAGCCAGGGACTATTATCTTGATATCTGGTTAATGTCATCTTATTCTACATCCACAACCAGCCACCACAAGAATGGAAGCATAAGCAAAAACTACTTCAGTGTATCAAAGATTTTCTCTCTGTGAAACAAGAGATTAATGTACAAAATGATACACTAAACCAAACTATTAAAAAGTTTCTAGGAAGGCTAAAAGCCTACAATGCCACTGGAATCAGTAATGTAATTTCCCTCTGATTCCAGTGAATGGCTGAATTTCAAGAGCTRAAAACTTATGTCAGAGGGTTGGTTTTTTCTGCATAATGGACATAGAGACACCACAAATCCTATACTCAAAGTGGATTTGTTATTTTTAGTATTTTAAACCTATAAAACAGGATAGGATATATGAGAATATTACAGAGTGTGAGCTTAATATGAATAAACAATCTGACAAGTTTGGGGGGTTTTACCTATATATGAGATCTGTTTTGTATAGCAGATATTTTAACTAAATTCTTTAGCTGTTATGTGTAAAGATTCTTCTCTTCCCTGAAACTAAAACAGAGGACTTCTTTTTGGAGACTTCTAGTGTTCAGCTTCACCATGACAATAAACCTCATCAAAGAATTTTATATGAGCTATTCCAGTGTAAGAACTGATATTTCACACAAGTAACAGACATATCTATCTTACTACAAAACTCTCCTTTTATTCCTGATGCAATGCTACTGCTGCTTAAATAGTCAAGGACCCATGACTGACCATGGCTTGTACACATTAAAACAAAGAAATCCTTTCTATTTTAGGGTGTGTAGACAGAAGATCAAAATATGTCTTGGTACAGAGAGGAAGGACCATTTAACTGCAAAGTTTAACTGCTGTTTACTAAAAAGTGTTGGAACACATACAAAGCTTTAAAAATTACTCATATTCATCTTGAAGTTCAATGAAGTTAGTCTACACTATTGCACAATTTATTGCATAGTTAAGTGCAGCCTAAATTGTCTCTTTGTCTTCCACATGCTCGTGGAGACAGAGATAGATCTGAAAAAAAAAGCTTTTAGAAACACATGAAGGCAAGAGATCCAGGCCACCTTCTTCAGAAGCAAACCAGACAGAAAATAGCACATGGAAAACAGGGATCAATGCCAACAACAAGGTAAAAGCTGCCAATGTCAATGCTCCATTTGTAAGCAGCCAGGATTGTGAAAAACAATCTCCATACAGATCAATCAAAAAGCAACTTGTTCAAAGGATGCTGACTGCTCTAAAACAACAGGTAAGAAACTATCTTTGCCTGTACCTAGCACTGAAACATGTGCCAAGTCCCACCGTCGATTCGCCAAACAAGCATGACAGGCCGTGCATGCAATCCAGCCCAAGAGAAAAATCAACCCCCTTCCAAAATAAGAATGTCCCTGATTTTCCCYCTGCCATGGCTTGCACATATGAAGTAGTCCTTCCAAAGCCAAGCCAATTAAGCAACCCACCCCCTCTTTAACTTCCCTTGCAGTTGTCCAGAGTTTCCTTAGAAACACAGTATCTGTCCTTCCATTAGGAACATCAATCCCTCTTTCTTTACGATCAGTATTACCTTTATCAGCACTACGCTGCACACTCTTTCCCCCACTGAAAAAACATGCTGTGCACTCCTGAAAATCAGGCTTCTCCTCTACTGAGGCACCTGAATAAGTATTTAGGAACTCATTTGGGAAATCCTATCCATTTTTCCWTCTCTCTTGCTCTGGCTCTATCACMTACATTGTAGATTACCCAAGTTAGGCCAGCTATGGGCTAGCCTTCTTTTCCAAGAGAGYTGGAGAAAGTCTACACAAGCATTGGAAGTTTTCGCCAAAAGAAAAAAGACAGCTTTCTTCAGCACCAAATCTGATCTATTATTATTATATCTCCCGTAACAACTTATGTAACTATTCATGACTTCTTCCACRAATGAAATACATAAACAGTTTTCTAAGAAAACAAACATCTCCTGTCTACCCAAAAAGGACATGATAAACAATAGTAACATAAATACTTGAAAACTATGAATAATATCATGCCAGTTTCCATTAAGATACAAAAACATTTTTAAAAGACTAAGGTTAAATACAGGAAATGCTTGCACTTAAGAGGAAATGGGAGCAGAAAAGATGAGCCAAAAAAAAAAATCTTTCAACTCTGTAATATAAATTGGATTACAGGAATATGAAACAGCAGCTTCAGTAAAGAGTTGTGACTCAAATTTTTGACACTTGGAGAAATATGAAGATGCTGAATTAAAGCAGATAAGGGGTCTGATTCATAGCTAYATGAATTGGCATGACCCAAATGAAATCACTGGAGCTTTTCTGATTCAAACCTCATGAGGATGGGCTGGAGTTACCTGAACAGWGAAGAGACCTATAGCCACAATTGGGAAGGTTGAATACATTTCAGAAAGACTCCAATGTATTCTGTATGTGCTTCTTTCCTAGTCACCTTTATATCCTAACACAGAGRGCTACTGCTTTTCTGTTGCTGTAGCTGAACTGCACTGCATCTTGCCCAGAGCTGATTGGCTTAATTTTACTTTTATCTGCCATTTTAGATCTATATGTCTACTTAACTATCCAAAGGTGATCTTCAAAATTGCACGGTAAAAAATTTTCAAAACTCATGCTAAACCATCTTCCTAGTAATTCGTACAATTTCTGAATATCAAAGTATTTCTAAAAATGTCTTAGCTAAGTTGACAAACTAACACAGAKGAAACCTCAGGCTGTTAAGACTCGACTACCTCAAGGTACTCAAACTGCTTCATGTGCCACTAAGTAATGTAACACTGCATGGCTTCTTTGACACAKGCATCATCTTAGATTTCCACACCCCACATCACTTTGAAAATAAACAGCATGCTTCTAAACTACATGTGGTTAAGGACCACATTTTGCTCTTGTAAACATTACTCTCATCTTGTGCTCTCACTTATAGCTACAGAACTTTTTCTAACTTCCTCAAAAGAAAGTATTTTCAAACATGCCCATAAGATCAACACTAAAACCAGAAAATCTTTCATGAGGTAGTTAAAGCCCTTTCTCAAACTCATGGTTGTTCACTGTAAGGCAGTATATCTCACCACTGCCACATTTGCAAGAARCAGTTTAGTTGTCCTTGCATCAGCAGGAAAGGATAATTTAGCATGGAAAATGAGAGGGACTGGCATACAGAGCATGATTTTGAGAGTTTAAGTTTTTAGGGAGAATATAAGGAACAGAAGCAGAAAGKAAAGAGAAGTTATGCCATTTATTTTTCCTTCTTCCCTATGCACYTCATTGCAATGCTCTGTCCTGTGCTCATAAGGGTGTCCATATTAAGGAATGYATGAAATGTGCATTAGCTGCTCTCTAGACTATGGACTGCATTATTGCTTATACATGAACTTCTCTACCTAACAGAATATTAGAAATATGCCTCTCATATCCCTTTGAGAGGTACAGCACTATATGGAAACATTTCAGAGCACTCTAAATGCTTAAAGCAGTGTTGGATTTTTTTATTCTTTGCTGTGATATTAGTGATTCATATTGCATCACTTTTGATGGGATGGCAAGAGCAGGCTGACAGCACAGGGTACAACACAGAAAAAGCTAGGACACCATTTATCATCRGGCAGAGGACAGTAAAGCAAAACAACAAGTGCAACCAGCAGAGCTATCATGACATTTGTCTATTTGCACTAAACCAGCCATGAAAGGTGTTGCTCAAAGGAAGAGTTTCTTGTATGTTTGGGGGGAAAAAAAGGAGGTTCTGGACAGATAGTGGGTTCAATCTTTAGGTAAAAATAAATAAATAAATAAATAAATAAATAAATAAATAAATAAATAATAAAAAAATAAAAAGAAAGCTAAATAATTAAAGTGCTTATTATTCTCAGTACAGGATGAAACATATTTAGTCAGACTCAGGATATTGGAAAACCAGAGGGGAAGAGAAGAAGCCATCAGCATGCAATAGTTCGTTCCCTCAGAAGTGGTGCAACAAAACAGCACAGCAACAATTATTGTACCAAAAGCTGAACAAAGAGTCCAGGCTCATTGCTGCTATCCAAGGAGACAAAGTGCTACCCTTACAGCTGTCAGCTGCAACAGAGAAGCCAGCCTGCTCCACGAACTCCAGCTGTAGCTCAAGTCTAACAAACACGGCCAGCATCCCACCCTGCAAATGCAGTTGCTGAGCTGGAGGCCATACACGCAGTCATTTGACTTAACTCCTGTGCAAATGTCATGAAGGTAGGGCTGTCACACCAAGCAAGGTCACTTATGGCTCTTCTATTCCTCAGACTCGGGTTATGAAATACTGAAGTTTCGTAGTGCTCTGATATTAATGTGACTCTCCCAAAACTCAGACACRTAAGGGCCAGCCTCCATTTATTCCACAACAGACACAATTTAATGACTTTTTCTTGGTGTTTTACAGACTTGTCCTTCTTTTTATRGGTGTTAGGAAACATTTTTCACATCTCATAGGTAGCAATGGAAATAATGAATAACTGCTTGTRTATGCACAAAATCATGCTCTTTTAGACTGTTATGCTCAACTCAAAATGGCTTTTCCTACTTATACTACTCAGGCTTTTTAATTTCAGTCAATTCACTGTAAAAATATGAGAGAAAGAGTGGATGATGGAAAAATCAGATAAACCACAAAAAATTCAGTTCACACTTAAAAGGGTTTACAATTAACTAGGGAAGGTGAGGGCAGCAGACAGGGAACTTGAATACAGTATTTTGCTAGACTTTAAAAATGTCAGTGTCAGATCTGTGGGAATAAGGGAAATAGAACCTGTACAGGGATTTACTAAGCAGTTCTTTGAAACTGCTTTTGACAAAATGAATGACAGTTTTGAAAAGCCCATTTTTTAAGATTTTAATGCTACATCAAACATGTCTCGTTGGATCACATCACAACTGAGGCAAGCTAAAGGGATGTGTCGGGGAGAGAGATATGTCAACCCAGAAAYAGTGTACATTCATACACACATGCACAGTCTCTAATCCTCCATTGCTTRCTTTCCCATGTGAATAAACTGATCCACACAAGTCACTGTAACAAACTTTACAGTGCCCATCTATCTTAAACATAAATAGGTCATTGAAAATAACTAATTGCTCCTATTATTTTTAAGAATATATTTTTCTCATTTTCTAAACATAGATATTTCACATTATGCCAAACGTAAGCATGTAAGTAGCTCAAGTAGTTATTAGGCATCTGAGCTCCAGCATATTTCCAGGCTAAAGAAATCATGGGAGACAAGGTACAGTCACTGTTCCAAATGCTCTATTCAGCCTTTARCTGGAAAAAATGAAGTGAGACCAAAATAGTGTTATTTCTCTTTTCATCACCTAGCAACTCTCCTCTTGCAATAGGAACTTAGCCAGTTATGAGGAAAAGAAAATTAGAGGGCAGAATGACACACTCTGTCCCAGACAGTCCAAAACATACTGTAAGGTGACAGACACTGAGCAACACAATGCACAATTAGCCTAATAGCAGTTTTCAGAGGTTTCCAGTCTGTCATCTCTGCAGCCACACTGTGCAGAGTTCCCCCAACCGAACTACCTTAATGCCTTATGACAGCTCTATAGCAATGGATTCTTGTTCCTAAAAATAAAATAGGCATAATCTATCTTCCATGCTCGGCTAGTATGAATAATATTCAGAAGCCTCCAAACTGTTATTCCTAGAGATTCATTCCCATTGCTGTACAGGCTGCCAAAGGGAAGGTTTACAAAGCAGGAAGACACTGGAGATCACGAGGTTGTCTTTCTGCTGTCAGACTTTAGAAAACCATTCTTGCATTACTTTTCTTTTCAAGAAACATAGACTGATATAAAAGTATWTGATATAACCTGATTTCAAAGCAAGAAATGATCAGCAAAAACATAGCTAGCTACTTTTGCAATGATTCATTAAAATGCAATGTAGTCCTTTTGGGTTGTGATTTGTGACTGTACAAATATAGTGGTTATGCTGAAGACGTATATAAGAAGGTTGCAATGTTTAACGTAGACTTCTAACACATGACATGTCTGAAGTCCACCTTTAATTTCACTAAATGTTAAAAATCAAAATTTTAATTGAAAACTATACCAATTTTATAACAGGCATATTGAGATAKTCACTGTGTGTGTTTCTTTGGGTAATATATAGATGTGTGTAGTGAACCTCAAAACATACAACAGGATTCACTGAAATGCAGTTTGTTTGGGTTTTAACTACCAAAGGAAAGGGAAGCACTTTTTAAAAAATTTTCAGTTCCCGAAGGGATTAATGCCATGAAAGAAGATTCAAGCTTCTGCAGTAAGRTTCCCTACCTCTCTGAGTAGATTATCTGACCCCTTCCCTACCACCTGAGAGATGAATTTTTGCACCAAGTTTCAACAGGATTTTATTAAAGTCTATTCTAAAAGACAACAACTTCATTTTAAAAGATCAGAAATACCCACTAAATCACAGAGATTCTGGAATCTCTTTCTCCAGTTTCACTTCAGGCAGTCTGTACAATGTCATGCAATCTATGAATTAGTCTTTCTCTTTTTTTCTTGTTCCAGACTCGTGTGAGGAAACTGTCATTGCCCTTGGCAACTCTATGATATTTGATGCAAACTTTGGGGTATTCATCCTTTGCACAGGATAACTGCACTGCATAAGTTACACACAGATACTGGCTTTATTCCCCTGTAACAATGGGGTTAGTTCTCAGGCTCACAGGAGTTAAAGGGGGTGGCTGCTGTTGCCCCAAGGCTAACATGAAGCAGGAAGGAAACCTCTGCACCCCACCTGCAAGCTGAAAACCACAGGAATGTGTTACCTTGGAAGAACTCTGATCTCCTGCTTACAGAAGGTAAGCTCCTGTTTAGCCCCAAGATCCTGTCCAAATGAAAGGCAAACACTTCACTCATGTCGAGAGGTCTTTTGACAATTCCACAGTGTCCTTGATTACAAGCAGTTGKTCCCGTAGAGCTGGGACCTCTTGCAAATTGTACCAGGACTGCTTTGTGTGAAGGCACTTCTCGAATGCTCTCTATCGGAGAATCTGCCAGCATGCGCATGTTTAGGATGTCATCTTTGCTCAGCCATGAGGGAGGCCTCTCACTGTAAATCCTGATATTGCTTTCCTCAGGCTGGAGCTGTGCCTGGGGAGCTCCAGAAATCCTCCCAGGTCTCTGATGACCTCCCTCCCTGACAGCCATTCCTTTATGTCTGTGTTCATCCAGTTGGCGCTTCCTTGCCTCCAGAGCTATTGCTGCTCCCATTGTGCCTGCAGCATGKGTAGCCCTCCCTGGCTGTTGGGCAAAGGCCTCTTCCCAGCCCATAAAAGTGGCTCTTGGAAAGTATTGCTCGTTTGACAAAGGGGTTGCATTTTTCTTCCTGTGCTTTGGCTTCACTGTGCCTCTGATGTTGGCAGGCTTGCTGCGCTTGGACCGCAGGGTGATATAAACTACATTGGGTGGCAGTAAGGTCCCATTGCTACCAAGCTGGGATTCCTGGAAATTGGGTGATGACAGGGTGCCATCCAGTGGGATGCCCAGAARAGGAGTCTGAGCTGCATCTTGGAGACTTCTGGAATTGATCTTTTGATGTCCTCCTTTGTGCTGCGGTAAAACATGACCCACTTGGCTGACAAGGAATCCCAGRTAGATCACACAGGCAGTGCCCACTAGCAGATTCCTCCTTGTCCTTGGGCGTCTGCAAGTCCAGAGCCTCAGCACCCATGAGGGCCACAGGCAGCAAATAAACAAGTTTTTGATTTTACTTGGCTGATCAAAAGGGGTCATTTCTCTAGTGAATCCACATGATGAAAACAGCATAAAGCCTTCTGTACATTCCAGCCAGGATGATGATGCATGATTTCCCTTCCCCAATTTCTATTTCTTCTTTTCCAAGTAGTTTCCAGCATGAGTGATGGACAGAGGCTACTGATATGCCTGGGAAAGYGGTCAGCACTAAGGATGCTGACACTCCACCTTCTCAAACTGTTAAATTCTTATCAGCCACCACAGGGGAAGTGATTGGCTTCAGAGAATGAATGGAGCCAGCTGCGTAAGCAAAGTTTACTGACTTGTAGTCTAAAAGATTTATGTATCTTCTTTGTAAACTGCAAAAAGAAAACAGTAGCATTTCACTTCATTGCCCACATATAGCAACYGTGGCTCTATATTTTTCAGAGAAATAAGTTTTAGATGAGATTCTACAGTATGCATGTAGAAATTTGTCAGRATACATCTTTTAGTTTCTCATTAYASTATAAATAAAACACCTAAATCATTAAATATAGGCTCAATTTGCAATCTCAGCTGGCTGTATTCCAGCATTAGAAGAATAGCCTGTCAAACCCAGATCATTATCCTTTTCTTACGAGATGAAGTCTTCATTAAATCTCATGTTATAGAAATGCTGCAAATGATCCAAATATGAACCACCAGTGACTGTAGTAGTTAAATATGCAMATATTCACTAAYACAARAATATATTAGCAGTGCCAAATTTCCCTAGTTKACTAGAATATAGTTCTCATAATTCATAAACACATTAAAGTTGAAAGATGGTTAATTCTCTTCACTCCTGTGAAGCCATAAAAAGAATCTAGCTATAGTTTTTAAAACAAAATGACAGTGGCTTATATGTCCTTTCCAAGAAACAAAGAATAAGTGCACATTGTATATATATATATATAGCTATAAAAATAAAATTTCTTACCTATTCAGCTTGACACATCCTTTGTTCTGGTAAACTCCTTAGGTTAATAAAAGTAACTGAGTAAAAGCTGGCATCTAGAACATACTTCACTTTTAAGTATGGTTCACATTTAGGAATTTCACTGCAAGCTAAAACTGTTGGGAAGCTAACTTTACTGAGAAGTAGTTGCATATGAAGTGCTATAAACTTTCATGAACCTCACGTTATTAAAAAAAAAAAAAAAACCACCCAAACCAAACAACCCACCACACAAAACCACAGCAACTTCTATTTTAAATTCTGTAATGAAAAGTCCTGTGAAGTATGTGCCTTTCAAAAGTGCATTCCATCTATTTCTAACTCCGGAGGGCCCCCTAGTGCACTGCACRCAAATGTAGAAGAAATTTCTGCATTTAGTTTTTTGGTTTGGTTTTTGGTTTTAGAACTTTGGCGAATCATATACTGTTGTGATAGGAAGTGAAAAAACAGATAGCAACTTTCAAAATGCTGTTAATATGCTGTTAATATGCTCATGAGTGTCTCTTATTTGTGCTTTCTGAAGCAAGGCATAACACAGTCCCTGTACAGCTGGAAAAGTTGAGGCAGACAGAAGGGCAAAGCTCTGACATCTGACTCCTTTCCCAGTCTAAGTATAAAATAGTAAAATGTATATGTTCACTGGAATTCAAAGCAATGGGGATATACTCTTCTCCATTTAATACTAAAGTTATTACTTTAGTTAATACTAAAGGAGAATAGACAGTTAAGAAATTAGTTTATGTTTCATATTGGTCCAATCTGAATTTATRTCACCTTTAGTTTTTGTTTAAATATATACTGTCAAGTTAAAATTTCAGTATCTGTGTCTGTTACCAGTAAAATACCTTCCTACCACCTGTATTTTCCAAATCTGAGTTTTTGGAGGAACTGGGATTGTAGGAAGTCTCTTTGTCCATTTCAGTTCTTCTCTCTTTTTTTTTTTTAGTTCAAATACAACTGATGGGACATATCCCAAACAAAGAGAATTGATTCCAAAAGCTCCAGACAAGTTGCTTGAGTTGGAAATGTATCACACTGCAACAATTGTTTTTCAGCGTTCAGTTCCTGCATGTACATAGCACCATGACCTGTCTATTACAAGCAAAACACAGTCTATTCCATTTACTAACAGCTCTCCTCTGCTACAACACTTCTCTGAAGTGGATTTTTTTAATCGATGTAATCTTCCTACAGCTACTCTTTAGAGATAATCTGAGGGAAATTATAAAATAATATGGGGAATCATTCTTCACTCCTCATTTCATTTGCAGCCTTGAAATCATGTGATAATAGCAATAGYATTTCCTTTATTTCTCATGTTCAGAAGGGAGAACTCATGTACATGTATGTTCTTTGGAATGAATGGCAGTAGAAAGTCTGTTAGTTTAGCARACATTTGCCTCTAATTCTGGATCTTTAAAAGGCAAAATATCAAGTGATTTTTTTTTATTTCAGCCCTTGTGGTGTACAGCTCCAGCGCCCTAGCAGATACCACAAAATAATGAAGGCTGGGTAGTATTCTTCTTTCTGCAGTCATTCTAACCCAACACTGCAGCAAAGCACTAAAGGACACTACAGAGCTGAAACTACTTCYTCTGTGGTTATAAAATATTTAAGACAAACTTTCGGAACAAATATACTGAACAGCAGTTGTCTGACCAAATTCTGGCCTACATTATTTCACTTTGCTACCTACAGTTAGCCTGTCAGATTCTGTATTTGCTCCTTGCTCTAAACTGCGTCTGTGACATTGTCATCTGCACCAATTAAGCTCAGCTTTTTATGCAATTTCTTCATATACCTGTATTTYACAGTCAGTGTTGTTTCCTAAGGTTAGGAATACTGGAATATAAAAACTAATAGAGCAAAATAGCAATGAATTGAAGAGGGGGATTTAAGAAGTATTTTCTACTTCTTAACAGTTCTAGGTATAGTTTTTAAATGTGAATGAATAGGTGAACTACCTATTTGAAATTTTTTTTTCACCTTTGAAATTCACCTCCACCTATACTTGCATTTTCCAATGCCCACCAGTCATAGGGCCTTGACTTGTCTTTATTCCTGGACACCTGGAAGGATGTAGTTACAGTCTAGTACAGTCTAGGCTCCTTAATGCATGTGCTCTTGCTTTCTATGTGCAGGCAGTTCAATGCAAAAGATTAACATTTTTCTTAATTTTTTTTTTTAATTTTCTGAATGAAAGAAAGCAACACATACTTGCACTGCCTTTAGAGGTGGGGTTTTTTTGTTTGTTTGTTTGTTTGTTTTTGTTTTTGTTTTTTTTGTGGGCTACATTTGTGATTGTTGTATGGCACACTGTTCCTCTTGGAAGCCCTATAGCTATACTGTTTCCATAGAGACATTCTGCTGTTCATTTCTAAATGATACATGGACAGACATTTATCTTAAAATGATTGATAAATAGTGCACTCCTGGCTTAGCCAAATCCATGGGACTGAGAACTTATTCTTCAGAGAAAAGACATAAGCCCTTATTACACATAATGTAGACTTGATTTGCAAAATATGAAGCAGGCTCATGCTGTGTTTGTAAGGAGATCAATTTGGGCTGCCATCTGGAAATTGTWCTTCAAGAGTACAGAGAGAAATGTTTGCTTCGTGACTAAACATGCTGACTAATAGTCTGTGCCTTAACTAGTCTGGATCAAATCCTTACAGGGAAATCTGCAAAGATCTCTCCTYGACATCACATAAAAGATTTTTTGCTACTTGATTTTGGTTGCCAAACAACGCTTCCAGACCAACTGGTAATTTTTGTGCTTAAGAAAAATAAAAACCTGGATGTCCTGACCAGGCTCGGGGGTTTTCTTGCCTTGCTGTGCACCACATGGCCAGCAGCTGCAGCATGGCCTCGGAATGTCCCTGCTTTCTCCGAGATGCCTGCAGCCCCCAGCCCTGTGACAGCCTCCAGCAGCCAGGGACACCTCAGGAGAGACAGGAGCTGCAAGGAGGCCATGCTATCCCTTCTGGGAGCAGCCCCGTCCTTGAACCATGTCTGTGCTCCTGCACAAGCGCTGCCAAAACTTGCGTGCCGTTTCTGGAGCACAAGTCCTATGAGAAGTAGCCGAGGGAGMTGGGGGTCTTTAGCCTGGACAAGGATCGGGGAGACCTCATTGCTCTCTGATAGAGAGAAACGAGGACCGCCTAAAAGCAGAGAGTCGTCCTCTTCTCCCGGGAAGCCAGCAAGACCAGGAGAGGACATAKAGCTTCAAGTTCAGCCTGGGGAGGTTTAGGTTGGACATCAGGAAGAATTTCTTCACAGAAAACASTGCAATATACTGTCCAGGAAGGTGGTGGARCCMCCKTYCCTGGAGGTGCGTAAGACGGGATGTGGCACTCAGTGCGCTCCCCGGTCTGGTTGGCATGGTGGTGTTGGGGCACWGGTKGGACTCGGGTTTGTCACAGGTCTTTTCTAACCTAATGGACTCTGTGATTCTTCAGTTACCGTCACAGCATTGGCCTGTCGAGTCCACAGTGCACTTCCACTGGGGAGGGGGGACTCCACTGGGGAGGGAGGCCTCTCATCAGTGCGCTTATGGCTGGGAGGGGTAAAGGTGCTTTTATCACGACTTGAGTGCATTGATTTAAGGTTTYTCTTAGTGATTCTTCCCCACCGGRAAGCTGGCAGGCCGGAACATCCCCTCCGCCRTGGCGGCGAGAGAAACGCAGTCGCAAACCGCCSCCCAGCCGCCTTCGCGCCGCTCCCGGACGGGGAAGAAGAGGCCGGCGGGCAGAGGCGGATGGAGGCGGGCGGATGGACGCGGATGGAGGCGGGCCGAGGCGCGGGGCGGTGCCGGCGCGGGCGGGAGGCCGCGGTGAGCGGCGGCGGGGCCTGAGGCGGCCCGGGGAGCGCGGTGGGGCGTGGGCGGCAGGGCTGGGGCTGCACGGAGGGACGGCAGCGGGGATCTGCCGGTACGGGCCCGTCCCGGCCGCCTGCCGGCCCGGAGCGGAGCGCCCTGAAACTCGCCACGGCGGGGAGCCGGGCGGTGGGCGCTGGGGGAAGGAAGGCCGCTGGCTGGAGCGGGGTCGCGGGTTATCCCCTCGGGGTGCGGTGCTGAGCGGCCGGGCTGCCCTGYCGCGGCGGCCGGGCCCAGGGTGGGCCATGTCCCGCTCACAGCCCGGGCCTAACCCGGCGCCGTGGGTCAGTAAAGCCACACAGGCCCGTGTGTAGCTCTCAGCTGGGCGTTTTCCTTGTTGTAAGCACTTAGTGGAAACACTGCCCGAAGAACGTATTTTAAAAGAGTTCWCCTCAGGGATGCAAAGATGCATTTCTTGAGCAAGGGTCCAGTCGGAGGGTTATGGTGTYACTTCGGGACGTTGCTCTCAGCCACTTGGGGACTGACAGTGCTCTAAGGATGAAAGTATCCACTTTAGTGGTAAAAGAATGATAGGAGAAACATGAAAATCAACAGTCAACATTTAAAAATACCCACTAAATTAGCAAACTGTTTTTTGGAATCTTAGCAACAGGAGGGATCACCACTGAGGAGCAAGTGCTCGAAGACAGGCCTCTTGATTTCATCCCTGTCTGCATAGATCACAGTGATATGTTGCTGTTGCTATAAGTGAGCATTATAATTTGTGGGTAATAAATGGTGTCCTCTTCATGAGGGAAGCATGAAAACGCAGACACAACACTCCAGTGGGGTGGTCCAGTGAATTTAGTAGGGTAAGAGCAATTTGTGCCAGCAAAATTCAAATATGCAACGACAAAACTGTATTTCTTCTGCTGCTTGGGACTCCTGAAGTGCCCTTCATTCAGGACAGCTTGGTGGAAAGAAAGCCTTCAATAATGGTTCCCATTCCTGTTGCCTCTGCTTGAGTTTCAGATACAACCACTATAAGATCATAGCAGCTTCAGCAAATGTTCTGGTTTGGCATTTGTTACCTCAGCCTTTGGACATATGTGCAAGTCCATTGGGCAATAACATAGGATTGAAGAGGCTTTTCATGAGCTCTGGTAGCTCTGATGTGCAAAGTATGTACAAAAAGTGTAGTTGACTTAGTGATGTTTGCCACTTTATTATTTGCTCTCGACATTTGATCATACAATGGTAGAATTACTTTGTTTGGAAGGGACCTSTGGAGGTCATTGCTTTGACTTCCTGCGTAAAGCAGTTCTATCTTTAAAGTTAGAGCAGGTTGCTTCAGGCCTTGTCTGATTAAGCTTTCTCTTGAAGGATTTGAAATGGAGTTGAAAGTTGGGTGTRAAATTTAGCCAAATTTGGAACAAAGTGTCCCAAGTTTTAGAAAATTACAGAGTTCTAAGCAGTTTGAATGAAGCATGTGCTTGCCTAGTTAAGTGGAAGTTGTGTTTCCTGTCCATTTTTGAAGTGATCGTTCTGGTTCTCTGATGGTACAAAAGTCTTCAGTGTGCAAAATGCAGAGATTTTTGGAAGATAAGCAAGCAGGAAAATATATTGCCACGCAGCACAGTTCTSTTAGGTGATACAAAACTGAAATAATTTTAAAATAACATTTCTCTGTGCAAAACTAAAAGGACTGATCAACCACTTTAAATAAATAAGTCACTAGCGGGTAAAATACTAAACCTTTCAAATTGGAAGGTGAAAGTGGTGATTCATACATTTACAGAGCTGCACTGTAATCAGCCTTATTTCTACGTCCTTAGCACATGAAGTGCTTCTGTGCAAAACCCAGCTCTTGTGCCTCACTTGTCCACTAGATGAGTTAAATGTATTCACTCAGTGAATCGAGTTTGGTGGGGTGAAGAAAGCTGATGTCAGCCTTTATGTGTCTTTATCTGTTCACTGCATGTCCCAATGTATCCTGTGAAGTCAAGTCTCTGAAGAAATCACAGCATTATTATTTGCACAAATCAGTGTCTACRGGTCTTGCATAAAACACACTTTGTAGAAGTGTTTTAAATACAGTGAAAACTTCTTGGAGAAGCTTATCCTCTAAGTAGGGAAGAAAGATGAAGAGTGAGGGAGAAAAAGATAATATAAATGGAAACTGCTCTGCTGTTGTAATAATGTGTCTTTTAAATGTCATCACTGTTTCTCTTAATTACTCAAGTTAGAAATATATTACATCTTTCAAGGGAAAAAATTATAGAAATTTAATTGCTGTATTAGTTGTGGAATCAAACTTTTCATCTGCTAATGCAAATAATTTCAGCAATCACTGATGGCTCTGCTGAAGCTGTGGAGGAAAGCATAACCTCAGCAGATAAGAGTTCTCAATGTCCTAAGGACTGTGAAGGTAAGACTAAGTAAAATAACATGAGAGAACGTCCAGCAGCTCAGCTCTTGTGCACAGAATGTAGTCACACCTTTTACAAGACTTGGCAAAATTTCCATCATCTTATTTCAGCTTTTTTTCTTCAGACAGTAGCTACTCCACCTACAGTGGGGAAAGGCAAACTGCACTGGGATGTTTTTTGATTCAATACAAATAGCATTACCTTGACAAGATGATTGCATTTGTATTGCTATAACAGCATATTAAGTATCCTGTTGCCATTTGAAGTTAAATTTGCAAACGCTTTTCTTATATGTAGTCTTTCAAGTGTGTACACAAAACTCATGTTGTTATGGTTGTCATCAGAGACACCTTTTCTGTCAAAGTTACAATCCGTATCAAAAGTATATGTGTGGCACATCTSTTAAGAGTAACCTCAAGATGACTCTCCCACTTCAAAAAGATAGAGATACTCTGGGATTAAAATTGTCTTTGCGTTTCTTATGTGGAGCAAAGAAATTTTAGAGGCAGCTTTTCCCCTTGTTCCCTGCAGAAAAAATGAACCTTTATTCATATATTGTATCAGCCATAGCAATCCCTGTGATTACCWTATGATTACATATTGATYCCATTGTAGCACCTATAGAATCTCSACTTCTGTTTCTGACTTCYTGACAATAKGTCTGCTGTAACTTCTGCCAATTAAGGTGTCATTTTTTYTATACACCCCAGTGTGACCCTTTTGGGTAAGGAATATTCTGATAGAACATCTCACTAAAGTATCAGTGCTTCCCATGCCCCTCACAGGTTCAAGTCCTTATAACCTTTGAGTGCACCTCTACATTCATTTTTTATGTGTTCAGACAGAGCACACAATATTGGTGGATTTTGTCCATTTGTTCTTAAGTGACTTTATTCATGTTTTATGGCAYATTTTCATGGAATTCTACAGTACTTTGCAGTTCATTTCATCTTTTGAGAGATTGATGTGTAGATTCCTTTAAGTTCCAGATTTCYGAACTAGATAGGTATTATTTAATARTCCACATATTGAATTCCACTCTTTGATTTCAGATTCTGTCAAGACCTGCAGCAAGAGAACTCCACAAAAAGAAGCAAATTCAGAACAAAGATGAACATCGTGACAGCTTACAGTGCTGCTAACATCAGCAATGGAACAGATCTAGCTATTGGCTTTACTTCTTCCACAGTCGCTGTCCTTCTATTTGGGACAAACTTTGTTCCTGTCAAGAAATTCGATACTGGTGATGGTAAATTTAATTACATTCTTTTCTTTGATTTGCTGTTTTTGCTAATAGGAATAATACTTTACCAACAAATTACTAGACTTTCAATGCTAGTTGTAAATATCATCAGCCTTAATCCAGAGAATATGTTCATTTTCTTCACTGTTGAGGTGTAAAGCAATAATACTGCTTCAGAATGTGGCATATCTTTAGAAGAGCCTTCTTCTGYGTTGTGCCCTTTAACAGTGATGATACAACATTTCATGGGAATTTCACAATGGAAAGCGAAATGTCCTTTTTTCTACCCTTATCAGGATTCTCAGATGCATACAGTGTTATTTATATGCCAAAAATGCTCAGACTTTGGTAAACAAAAACATTGAAGATAAACAGACTCTGATTTACACATGCAGTATTCTACAAATTTTCTATTTTGTGCATTTGATTTTTCTACAGGCATGTTCTTCCAGTGGATTCTCTGTGCTTCYATATGGATAGTTTCTTTGGTGGTCAATTTGATCCAGAATTGCCCCCGCTTTTGGCCTCTGGCTATGGTTGGTGGTTTTGTGTGGGCTACAGGTGAGGATAAAGAGATTCCSATTCTTGAAACACAAATAATCCTAGCTCTCTATAAAAAGGTGATAAAAATTTTACCATACATAAGATAGTAGTTATTTAGTAGTTTGTGGTTCTTTAAACCCTCACTATTAATGGGGCTGTACCCTTACAGTAAATACTATTTTAGTGTCCTTATTTAATAAGAGGCAAATTCACAYCAAAAATAGCGTTTAAAGCTATATGGAGGAAAAGTGTATGTTCAATGCATTTATTTTTTAAAAACACTTTTTCTTAAGACCTTGTGGTTTCCTAAATTTCTTTGCCTTCTGACCAGTCACAGGATCCAAAGCAAATATGTACAAGATCGCATTCTATGTTATAAGTGATTTCAGTTTTGTTTTTATCTTTCAGGCAATGTTACAGTTGTTCCTATTGTTAAAACTATTGGCTTAGCTCTTGGCCTTTTGATATGGGCTTCTTTTAATTTGCTGACAGGTTGGGCAAGTTCAAGGTAAGGGTGTTTTAAGTCTTAAGGCATTACATAACTCATATTGCCAATTCTTCATCAATAGCTGCAGTGAAAACTCACCTGTAGAATCGTAGTGTAATTCAGGTTGGAAAAGACCTTTAAGATCATCAGTTCCAGYCAYTAATGTAACACTGCCAAGTCGACCACTAAAGAGAATTTCTCCCGTGTATTAAGACTTTTTCCTTCTCAGTGGAAAATACTCAAGTTAATTATTTTGGCGTTTTATGCTTTTTCTGTCTTAATAGAAAGGAGAATGCCCAGTGATGTTATTGAGTCAATAAATAATGTATTTCTTAATGTAAAACTAGTACATATTTGTATTTTCTTCTGCATTGTGGTCTGATAAAATAATTTAACTTCAACTTTTAAATATACATATAAAAAAATGAATGTTAAAGATTGTTTTTGAAAAGCAGACATAGCTTTTTGCAAGCCTCTGTTCTAAYACTGAAAATACATACTTAAAGCAGAATTATTTATATAAGTCAAGATTTCTAAGATTAGGCTATAATTTAACTATTTGTATCAAGACAGTGCAACTAAGTGAAACTSATTAAACATTCCAGGTTTGGTTGGTTTGGAATTGACCCAGAAGAGGTATCAAGACCAATCTTAAATTATATTGGAGCTGGACTTTCACTTACAAGGTAAAAATTTATTCTTACAATGAATTTCTGTAATGCAAAATATATATTTTATGACCAGCCACAAGGATGATTTAACAAGAGAGTGAATATATTAAAGAATTTTTTGCAAGCCCATTTACTACCAAATTCATGAGMTATCCATACCTAGCTGGTCAATGTTCATGTAGAAACATGCATGTTGTCCAGTACAGAGGTGAAATGGTTATCCGTAGACACAGAAATATATTTTTATGCTGGTAGGTATGTTCAAGGCAAAGCACAGATGCACTGTCAGATTAGGTCATTCAAATGGTTCACTTTCCCCAAATCCTGTGAGACAGACTGACTAGAAGAATCTTGTTGAGAAAACCTCAGATTTGTGATCTCATTTCACTCAGTCAGGGATAGAAATCTTAATTGCATAAGTGTAGAATAAGCCCCAGAACCCTTCCCTGRTACTTTGGGGTCCATGAAAGGCCAAAGGCTTTGCACGTTTTCCTTCCAGTAATAGCTCCGTGTCTTGAAATTCTTCAATCACACTTCAAAATCCCACAGAGTTTCTTCCTTCAGGATTTTCAGAAGGACTTAATTCTTTATTTTTGCTCATTTTTTATTTKTATGAGTGCATACATTTTGGTCCAAACATAGAGGAAGGAGGGACCTTTGTTATGTAGCAGTGTTCTTGCTTTCCAGCTGGGTAGCTGGGAAGATGGCCCTAATTCATAGGGAATTCAGGCGTGCTGACAGAAGATGCCTTTCAGAAAAGAAGGGTATTAAGAACATGGAAATAATGAAGCCTTTTTTGATTGGTGCTGCCTTAGATGAATTTTGCTTCCATTTTTCTTCTTTCCTAACAGTCTGCTGCTTTGTACTCATTCCCTTTACATGTGGCACATGAGTTTGGGAGGTACTGAGAAAATAGTAGCAAGTACCGCTATTCCTGCCTGATGAATTCATGCAGCTCACCACCTGCTTCCTGCTTCAGAGATATCATGGAGAAGGGAAAAAGACTGTGACCAAACATGTTTTCCTGGCAAACTGCACACAGTCTGTGCCTGTTGCTTTGTGAAGTTCAGAAGCAGGCTTTTCATATTGGCCTCCTGTGTGGAATCTGTATGTTTCCTCTGGAGGAAACTCACATCCTTTTATACCTGTGCTTACTCCATCAGTAAGAGATGAATCCTTCAAAATGGAAACATTCTGTTTACAGCTAGGAGAAGAAATTCCCACGTCATTAAAATGTTTTTCATAAAAGTAAACAGAATCTTTTCCGCTCTTATTGCAGGTATTTATCTGATCTCCTGGAGGCAGGGTCAAGAGTAGTAATATTACCCTTTCTTCTCCATTTTATTCACTTAATGCACTGAGCAGTACGGAGCAATACTCCTTCTCTTTCCACATGCACATAAGGCCCCATAGTAGCAGTATTCCATCCCTCACATACAGTGGAAGACTGAAAACTAACATTTTTCCTTGAGCATAGAGCCAATTCTGTGCAGGTTTAAGCTGTTCCATAYAGAATTTTCAATCAGATACCTGATACACACTTATGTGTGGTTTGGTACAAAAGGGTACTGTTAGATAAAGCCTCTGTTGTTAAKGTGGTTGCAACTACACACTGTGAAAAGGAGATATTTCAATCACATTACATAAGAAGAGAGATATATAAAGTGATACAAAAGCTGATTATTTACTTACTTGCATTGTCTGCTAGCTAAGTTAATTACTTTAAGTTATTGTATTTATACTTTTTTATATCTTTTCTGTATATAATCATAACAAGTTATAACGGTTTAAAGCAATTGCATTTTTAAAATATATTRAAGTGACTCTAGGGCAATAATGAAAACAAAGGTATATGCCTCCAAATAAAACTATTGTCTCTGGACACTGGATCTTATATCCTTATGAGCTGACATGGTATTTATTGGTGTATTTTTTCTCTTCTAAGTGCTGTCATATTTCTTTTTATAAAAACTGAAGTCCAGACTTCTTCAGCTTCATTAGAAAGCACACCTTTACTTAGAGAAAGTGTAAGTACTCTACAGTTGTTATTTTACAGCAGTGAAAGTAAATATCCATTTTAAACCAAAAATGTGTTTGTTAGTCAGGTTTGCTTGGATTTGTGGTAGACTACATAAAACAACCTAAGTGTGTATTRGTTGTATCTTAACCTGTGGATCTTGGATATAATTTTGAATATTAGCAACAGAAGAGGTATTCCCAAGTGTTCTTTCATGTTTGTCAGCTTTAGATGACTTAGAAAGTCCTTTTTCATTATGATGGAGATTATATAAAAGACAGTGTATTACTTCCTTATGTAAGAAGAGGAAGCAATTTTACTTAAATATTAGCTATAGWGCTGTGAGGGTRCTTAGGTGAAAAGYCAGATTTTTGCCATGTTGCAGAGCCAGGAGGCTGTCTAGAGTTGCTGTCTGTCATCATCAGCTGTGGCACAGGTTGGAGGCCAGTGAGTGGCACTGCATTAGCTGTTGCTCCTTAGGGAGCCCAAAGGATGCAACAGCTGGAGAACAATAGGCTCCTCCTACCATTGTACCTTACCCTTAGAGGCAGTGAACACTGGCTGCCTGAACAGAGAGCCCCTCAGAGTTTTCTAGCTGTGCTCAATGCTCCCTAGACGTTCCAGTCTACCATACTAAATCACAGAAGACAATTTGATTGCATATTTTAAGAAATCAAACTAAACTTGCATGAAAGCTCTCTTTTTTTTTTTTGCAGTCTATTAATGCTTCTGAAGATACCACTGATGACTCKTGGGTGAACAAACTTTCTCCAGCAAAAAGGAGACTCCTGTAAGTTATTAACAGTTCTTTTACTGGTACAGAGCRCATAGCCAGAGAAATTAGTTAAACACAGTGTAAGAGCAGAATTTGTGTCCTGTGGTTTCTTAGCAAGGTCATACACTAATAAATAACAGGTTTTTACATATTAGTCTAGCAGGCAAATCTATATATGAACAGTTGGACAGCTATTTAGATTGTTCCATTGGCGCTGTTGCGTGTGTCTAACCTTACCAAATATCAGGTACTACTGTAAAAAAAACATTATTTGGCAAGGTAAATACAGAGTAAGTAAGTACAGAGGTAGGTTTTATCAACTGGTTGATTATCACTGCAGCGTAGAAGCCTGTGTTAATGACGTGCTTCCAGGTGTGCTTTCCAAGTGAATACATCTGGAGAAGGCATGGCAGTATGCTAAAGAGAAGTAGAAGTGCTCCAAAGTGGAAGCAAGCTAGCAAGGAACCAGTGTGGGGAGTGGAGTCTGCCAAGAGCACAAGGATCTGGAGATGGAGAAGGGGACTGAAGAAACAATGAACCTGGGAAGTTATAAAGAATAAATAGATTGCAACAGCAAAGGTGAGGGTGGGAGCATTTTAAATTGAAATTTTGTTTTCCCCTAGCTCTGCTTTTAGGAAATCCTAGTTAGTTAATTTCCCRTGTCATTAATCTAGATTGCTGGCTTTTGGGGCAGGAATTGTCTGTGYTGCTTTCCCACAAATCATAGAGAAATTAGATTAACATTTCTCTTCCAGAAAATAAAAATGTTCTAAAATTATTACTTTTATAGCTAGCAATTTTTATATGGTGCACTGTTTTTACCTGCAGTACTGGGCTTATGTGTGTTGTTTACTTCCTTAATTCATGATAGGCTATTTTCTCCTTTTTTTTCTTTTTAAAGAGGCTGTAGCCTGGCTGTAGTAGCTGGAATACTCTACGGTTCCAGTTTTGTGCCAGTACTTTACATAAAGGACCATGGAAGAAGAAATGGAACTATATACACAGGAGCAAGTCAGTTTGGTAAAGGCTTATAGATCACTTCTACTTTATTTCATCTTTGTATTCTGCTTTTTTAAAGRCATAGGGTGAAAGTCGTCATAGGCCTGGAAATATAACAATTTATCAATTCTGCACTACTTTAGGTATTGTCATAMTCATAGCCCTAACACTCCCTTTTTCTCAGAGGTGAATTACACCATTAAAAACACTGAGAAACTGCTCAAAGAGTACTATACTTGACTCACGGGTATGTTTCTGAAGGCATTAAATACTAGCATTCTCAAAATACAAAATTTGTTTGAGTGGAGGATGAGTTAAACAAGGGCACAAGCTTGCCAATTGCCAACGGCAATTAAGGAACAGAAGGTTGATCATAAGTGATTAGGAGAGCAGATATGTATCAACATAAGTAATTAAAACTGTGAATTTTTTTTTAAATTGAAACCGTTTAACATAAGCCTAATTGCCAATTTCAAGCCACAGTCCCCCAGAAACATTTTCCTTAAGGTTTAGGTTATACTCTTATCAGGTAATGCCTGCAGGAGTTTAAGAGCAAAGTACTGCTGAGAATTCATAATGTTGCCATTGTCATACACAATTTCTCTTGAATGCTGCAATGTATATATTCCCCAGCCAGGCAAAACAGATGTTATCATTACCATAGCTGCCTTTCCTGTTCAGAATTTACAGCTCCAAGGCGACAAGGATCACCTTGCTACATCTTCTGCTCTCCCATGTTGGAAATACTCTCTTTAGCACATACAAAGTCCATAAAGATTTTATTATTGTTCATGATTATAGTGAGCAAAATTGGGATACATCCTTCAAAATTTAAAAAGGACAAAAATGAGCAACGTTTAGCTTACATAGTATGTGCAGTTGCYTTGCCCTTACATGTGCAGAACAAAACAAGGCTACGTACAGTAACATAATTGTAGATGGATGTCATTATGTAAAATTCCCACCCCAGTTTTGTAGCCTCACCTGAGGATTTTCTCAAGGTTTTATTAAATTGATTCAGTAATATGTAGTAGAGTTCTGAAAATAACAACTCCCAGAAATGCAGAGAAGCCTGTCACAAGTGCTGAAATCAACACAGCAGTTAATTCATGTTTAATAAATGTCATTGATTGTTATCAATCTCTCATCACAGATGTTATCAAAACTGTCGTCCACAGTTAACTGAGTTCAGCACAATGAGATTTGAATCTGAATTGTTAAGAGTAGTACTTTTGTGCTTTTTTGTCTATTTGAATGCTATCTATGACAATAATCTTGTTAAAATTATTAATTGGTGTTTTATATTAACATAACTTTGTAATTTCTCTTTCAGATTTAGATTATGTTTTTGCACACTTCAGTGGAATATTTCTTACAAGTACCATATACTTTTTGATCTACTGTGCAGTCAAGAAAAATAAACCTAATGTTTACCCCCAAGCCATATTGCCAGGTATGACTGCTTTTTAAATTAGTTGTTCCTTTCAGGTACTTCTTCAGTCCATTTTGCTGTGATTAGTTCAAGTTGTGTGTTGTAATTGTAGTTTACTTTTCAAATGTCTTCATTTGACTTTTTGTCTTTTTTGAAAGAGCACTTCTATTAGATTAATTAATTAAGGTTAGGATACAGTGATAATTTTTGTTCTAATCTGAAATTGGACAACAAAATGACATTGCAGATTTGCAAAAATTGGCTGCCAGAATGCACAGCACATTGCCCAGAAAATTGGGAACTTTAATTAATTTCCTATGTTAGTTGGAGTAACTGATTTTTATCCTTTGAGCTTTGGTTTAAATTGCCAGAGCCAGCTTGTTAAAGGCAGTTAACATTTATTATATACATAATACGTATATATTCAGTTTCTGTATTTTGCTATAAGTATAAAACTCCCACAAATTGCTGCCTATACCTTGCTATACATGTTTTTGATTGGGATTTATTTTTCTAGGGTTTGTTTCTGGTGTGCTTTGGGCAATAGCCAATTGCTGCTGGTTCCTGGCCAATCACTATCTCAGTGCTGTTGTCAGCTTTCCAATAATTACTGCAGTAAGTATATAAAAATAAAATCTGTAACTAGAATTAAAAGTGAATGAGTTTTTACTCTTCTGTTTGTGGAACTAATTTGAAACTATGATGGGTCTAGAGCATTTTTGGTCAAGAGTATATATGCCTCCTTGTGTGCGCCCACCGCAGGAAAGACACGAGACTTCCACAGGCAGGTCCAGGTTCTTCTTTATTAATCTTCGGATTCCAGCTCTTTTAGCTATAGTGAAATCAGCTCTTTCTTCTGTAGTGAATTCAGCTCTCTCTCCCTCTGACTGCTACTGCATGCTTTTTTATACACTTTCTTATCTCCCAGGTTTTGAGAACACACCAATCACACAGGTCCCAGCCAGATGACACAGCCGGGCACTCTCCAATGTCCATGTAGCATGTTTTAGTCTTTAATTGGTGGATACTTTCATTTATCYAATCCTGTCCATCTCTGTGGCTGATACGTCAGCCCAGCTCGAGTCTGTGCTGTTTTGTCCATGTGTGAGTCCAAGACGTTCTCAARCCCAACCCCCACACATAGCTCTAAAACAGCAAAGGCCACGGCACCTCCTCTGCTTGTCTGTGCTAGTCTTTGGATTTTCAGGAGCAAACGACTGTAACAAGAACCATCTTGGTCAGTGTCAAGCATAAGAAAAAACAGAGTGTGAGTCTTCAGGTTATGTAAAAGCCAAAGCTTCATAAACAATTTTATCAATATTAACTATTTAACTGAAGGGATTAAAAGAAGAAAYATTTTATGCTTTCATCCCAGGAAGTACATTTTGGTCTGGATGTTTTTGAATTTGTGAGTTTTATCCCCTAGTAGTCATTTTGCTTAATTAAGTCAGGCATTTTTCTTTTTACAGTTCTCAAGCAAACAGAACAGATTATGTACTACTGAAAATAATGTTCTTATGGAAATGAGGGGAAAATAGGTTGGCGTGTTCTGTCTGTTTTGTCTGTTTTATTTTAAAGCATGAATTGCAATCACTAGGTAAAAGTAAGCTTTGCRTTTACTCTCTTGACACTGTACTAGTTGGTGATGCAAAGGTGGCAAATGATAATTAATAAATATTAAAACCAAAGTTTTGCTTAACAGCTGTATTTTGGAACCAAACTAATGAAACAATGTTAATAGGGCTCAAGCTTTGACTCAAAATGCAGTAAATCAAAATAAACTGCAGTATGCAATGAAAAAAGTACTTGGGATCATTCTAATTAGGAATTGAAGGATTAATGGAAAGCAGCTTTAGTAACTTAGTTATCAGTGTGCCTAAAGGGCAAGGATATAAAATGGTGAAATGAAAAATGTAAGGACAGTAATGAGGAGAAGCTGCCTATCGGGACCACAGGTTCAGAACTGCTGCTTTATCTCATCCTGGAGAAAAATTTTTAGAGGGATGTTCACCACATCCCTTTAACACTTTGTTCCATTTTTTCAAGTACATTCCTCTTGCAGTGCACATTATCTAGAAAGTGAAATAACCCCTCAAATAATAGTTGGCAATTTCAATAGGAAACTGCACCCACACATGTATTCAGCATGAGACACCATTTTCTGTCAGTATCTGCATTCCATCAGCTGCATTGAGGATGCAGAGAGGAAGGTCACTGGCCAAACATGTCAAGTGTTTCTCAGAACAGCTTTAATGGGAAGTATTAATAGAGYCAGTTCTTGCTTCATATTTAGATATTTTCTCATCCGACATGAAAATTCAGATCATTGCTCCCTCAGGGGAAAAACTACCGAGAGTGCCTGGAAGTTGCTGTTGTGTATCACTGTTTGCTGTTATCCAGGAAACCTGTGCAACAACATGATGTATAATCAGGAGTTTCCCTGACCTGTTTCCCTGGCTGGTTTTGTGCTTTGYCCAGATGCCAGGAAATACATCTTTGTCCCATTCTCTTGCTGTCTTACTGAGTGATAAATTCAAACTTTGTCCAACTAGTTAGTCATGCTAATAAAGGAAATGTTAGGAAACATCGTGGGCTCTAATTTGGACAAAAGTGAGGCCTATTATTTGGAGCCTACTGAAAGAGCATTAACAGCTGGAGCAGACTCCACAGTATTATTTAGAAAGAAGCTGTGCCTACTGCAACATAAAAGTAGTTTCTTGCCTCTTTAGCTCTGTGTGAAGATTTTATTGTGACTTACTTAGTAAATATTTCAGTTATGCTTATRCTTTCGTCATGAGTGTTTTACTTATACAGAATGGAAAGACCTAAATGTGTTATCCAGACAAAATTTGATCACTCTGAGAGCAGTAAKGTGAAGGAGTAAATTTTAATGAAATTCTGTAATGTAAAAATGAATCTTATTCTTTAGGGCCCTGGCCTTGTTGCTGCAATGTGGGGAGTCCTTGTATTCAAGGAAATCAAGGTAAATGTTATTAGATTTCTTACCTGATGTCTCTTGCATATCCCTAGCTCTAGAAACAGCATGATTTGGTATACAGCTATATCTCGAATTTCTCCTTCTTGCAAGTATTGCATTATGAAACTGGATACCATATCATGCAATCTTAAGTCTTCCAAGAAACATGAAGAACTGTGAGCAGTTTTTACAGGAATGAAGATTATAGTTCTGTAACTGTATGAGGAGCAGTGGATGTAAATGAAGACTGTAGCACAGCCAAGAGGCAGGATGCCAGGCACAGCCTGAAAACAGATTTCATTTGACCCAGTTCTTTCAGTAGGGGCAGGGGAATGATTATTGTTTCAATAGTCACATCAACAAATAGATTATGTTTTTAGGATCAGTTCAACAAAGGACTAAAAAGTACAGTGGAGGTTGATTGGCCTTTGTAATTACAATGTACTGTAAAGATCCTAAACTGATACGGCAGTGGTTGCCTACAACAAGCTAATTTACTGGATTTTAACATGTTGGGTAGAAGTTATTTTTAGTGGAATTTGAGGCACTGAATGCTAGCAGTGTAATACTAGATTCTCTTTGCCAGTCTATCCAGGATCCATAGGTCCTTTATTCACCTATTAGAGGTGATCTTTCCCAATATTTTTGCTGACTGTGCATCAAACATCCTTGGATCTAGAACTAGAAGTTCTGTGTCTCCCACTGCAGATTAGCATGTTGCACCACAGTGGAAGATCATCATGTWCATTATCCAGATCTTTGTAACTCTCTAGATCTTCCATTCTTTTCATACTTTTTAGAATAATCTGCATTACTGGTTACTTAAAAATAATCTGAATAATAGATAAAGGCCTTTAAAACTAYCTTCAAAATTGCTGAATTAATTTTGGGAATATTTTGCTAGGTGAATGGATCATAGATTATTTGTATTAATTGTTTTTGCTAGCAAATATGTTGTGAGCGTTACATGAAATAAAATGGTTTTAAATTTATCATCTCATATAATTTATTAATTTTATCATAAAATTGAACTCTTACTACTTTATTTTACTTTTTTAAGTGGTATTAGTTATGAAAAGGTAATATTTTCTTTTTCTTTTCCCTATACAGGGACTGAAAAACTACGTGTTACTGTCAGTATCATTTTGCATCATTTTGGCTGGATCACTTTCCACAGCTTTTTCTAAGGTTTGAAAGGACCTTCTGGACCAGTAGATGGTGCTAACGTTTAACACAGATAGACACTGTGGGTAGATCACAAAACGTCATAATTTTCAAAATGTATGTCCAGCATTTACTCTGACTTCAGCCAAATGGAAAATAAAAACATTAGGCATGAAAGAAAATCTGAAAATATTAGTTCCTGCATTTCTTGGAATAGTAAGAAAATCAAAGGACTTCATTAATTAAAGCTAAATGATTTTATTGTTGCAAATTACTAKATTTCTTCATTCAGGTGCTAAATCTCATGCCATCATAAATTTCAGTTTACTGTTGTGATGATGGATAGTGATTTTAAGTCTTAGTCTATAATAKTGTATGTGTTTGCAAGCTGATTTGTTTTTATTATAACATTTTACTTACTGACTTAAGTATATCGAAACACTTATGGAACTGATATACATGAAGATAACTAAGCTTTTCTTTTATTTAGAAGCATTATTCTTTAAAATCATCATTTTACATAAAAATGTGATCTTCCGGTGACTTCAGAATTGTGAAGGAAATAAATAAAAAGGGTTCTGGAAAATAAATTACTTTTGTTTCACCGCATTTTCCATAACCTGCACTAGCATGGAGTATTGTTTATTTTCTTCCTTGTGGCAGCTAACCTTTATGTATGCAGAGGATGTTCTCTGAACTTCCCCTTAGTCTCTTCTTCAGTACATTAGACAAGCCTGCAGTCTTCCCTTGCTTGTAATTTGCTCATATGTCATTCCTGATAATAGAACGGTTTGGCTGGAAGGGACCTTAARGATCATCTAGTTCCAACCCWTCTGCCAAGGGCAGGGATGCCATTCACTAGACCAGGCTGCTCAGAGCCCCATCCAGTCTGACCTTGAACACTTCCAGAGATGAGGCCTTGGCAACTTCTGTGMGCAGTCTGTTCCAGTCATTCACCACCGTCTGAGTAAAGAACTTCATCTACCTGAACCCAGCCTCTTTCAGTGTAAAACCATTGCCCCTTGTCCTGTCACTATCTGCCTGTAGAAAAAGTCCCTCCCTCCTTTTTATAMACCCTCTTAAGCTTCTGGAAGTCTGCAATGAGGTTTCTCTGAAGCCTTTGCCATGCTAATATCTCCCTAAGTGGATTAAATCTGTGTAAAATACCAAGACAGGCATTCAGGCTACAGTCTTTCAAAAACCAAGAAGAGCAGCAGTAAGATCATGGGTGCTTTTTCCCATCMAATTTGCAAGCTTTGTTCATAGTTACACATCACAGCTTTTTGCCATAATGGATCGATATTGTTAACATGTTCAAATGGCATTCATAATTTCTCTTTTCTCCCTTCCACCTTTGTCTGCTCTGCACCAGATTTGATCTTAAAACTGTTACTCAACCTCATTTTTCCCATCTTGTGTTGTTTATTCCTACCTAGGTGTCAGAATTTGGTGTCTGACAGGTTTTTCCCCTTTAAGGCATTTCTCTAATTTTGGTCTCTATTGTTAACGTTGTCCTCCAATAAGGCAGCAGAATTTTTCCAACCAGATGTTATCTGCAAATGTAATAGAAGTATTCTATAATTACTATAAATAATGAAAATGGTGCATGATACTGGCCTTTACTTATATTTTGGTATCTAATGCTTCTTTTTATTTTTCAAAGGACAATTGATTAACCTTTGAGTACAATTTTCCTGTGTCTTGCAGTTCTTTCATTTAGACTGCTTTCTTGGAGCTTTTACATAACATCTGATAGAATTGTTCAAGTCAAGGTACATGATGTGTTCCCCCCTAATACCTGATATTGAACAGAAAACTGGTAATTTTTTCTGTCCAATACCCGGGTCAAGAATAATTTATCCCTCACAGATGCATGACTGTTACTTACCTTGCCATTATTCTGTTGACCCAGACAAGGAAAAATCATATATTCACTTTGGTTTTTTAAACAACTTGAATTAAATTGGACATTTATTCATTTCCTTGGTTCTATTTCATTTCCTTGAGATCACAGTCTTAAGGGTTCCTTTCTTAAATATTCCAGGAATATATTCCATGCCCGAAAGTTGCTTATAGACTGACAATTAGCAAAACCAAAATACAGTATTCTCAGGCTCCTCACATGTACAGRTATGGTTTAATATGGCAGTTCTTCCTAGTCAGTGTTAGTTTTTATTCCAGTGTCCGTGTTCACAGTTGTGTTAACATTGGCTGTGGATTTTACATCTGTGCATGCCAGTSCCTGGTCCATCTTGGGAGCAAGACAGATGCAGGCATGCTACCAGAGTTTGGAAACTTGAGTGCTTCATGGTCACTGTGGCCAAGATGACCACCAATTGCCACTTCAGCCCTGAGAGCCTTTTTGGGAGCAAGCAAGAAATCRTGGAGAGCACCTATCTGGGTCAACTCCCTGAGTCAGTGTACCAAGAAATTGTCAAGGTGTTTTAGGAATCTGCTGAATCTGTTTGTAGCAGCTGTGTGGTGTTCCAAGCTGACACCCATCAAGGTGATTTCCCTCACAAAGACAAGGGCAGTTGGTTTGCAGGTGTCCCTTGGTTCCTTAATAATTTGTCAGTGTCATCATCCTTACTGAGGGGCCAACAGCAGCCTCCCACAATTATTGTGCATAAGATTCTCTAACTGGTGTCTAAAATTATCACTTTACCTAAAGAAGTGTCATTTTTAGATAAAGAAACTTGGATGCAACATTCCATGCTGAACTGGCGTAGGAGAGATGTTATAAACTTTACATTCTGATCCTTGTCTCTATTAACAGCCATGATTTTAAAGCCTCAGGGTATTGGATTTACTACAGGAAAARATCCCAATCAAATCAGTAACCAGATGGATTTTCTTATTCACAAGTGGGCATGGACMCAGCTCAGCTATGGAGAAGATAACATGGTCCTGTGGCTGCCATTATTTCCATGATTATGAGAGGCAGTACTACAGAAGAACTTCTTTCCTTTCTGCTTGCCCTTCCCACCCACCTCCACCCATTCCCTGAGATAGATGATGTTACAACCTCCGCTGTCTCTCCCGAGGGTTACTCTTGAGTTACCTTCTGACATGGGCATCCATCTACCAGATATAATTACAGGGAACTGTTGAATCTTCCAGGGCAGGAACACCCTTGCATTTCCGAGTTTTTGTGCAAGATCGTTGGCTTTCTGAAAAAAAGAAACAACAAAACCTGAACTCCTGTCCATAGCAGTTGCTGTGTAGATAAATGTTTGTAGTTTGATGCAGTTCTCCAGTCTATGCTATAAAGCTGTCAGATGTGCAAACTTAATTGCTGACTGCTAGGGTGTTAATTAAAATTCTTATTTGTGACAGCTCAAATACGACCTTTATTAAAATGACTTTTAGCAGTTATCCTATTGGATTTTACTTGTCAACTGCAAAAAAAAAAATACCCCCTCTTCCAGCACTTTCCTGTGAGAAATCCCATGTGGTTTTCCAAAATAGTTTTTGTGATGTTCACTTGGAATATATTGTATAAATATTCCACTCGTTTCTGAGATTTTCTCGGTCTTGACRTTTCTAGTTAGAAATAACACTGTTATTTCTTTCATGTGAGGATGCTGGATTAACAGCATATTTATAGAGCTATTTGTACAAAACAGTCTGGCAGTAACTGAGTTTAGTAAGAGAAAATTCTACAGCTAATATAAATTATCATGGTTYTGTTTACATCAGCATGTATTTGTATAAATGAAAGAATTGCATTGGAGAAAATTAAACTTTCAGATATTTGTTTATGCCTGTTTAACAACTTTTAAGAATACATTTGAGCTTGCTTTAAGAATTCTTCTCTGGTAATACTTGGAGGCAAAGTAGTCTTTAAAATATAGGCAGACTGTGAGTTTCATAAGATTTTTGTGCAGTCCTGTGAACCAGGGCACTCAGTGTCATCATTTTCTAGATCTACCTTACCTGTTTATTCCTTCCCCTGTGTTTGTTGTCAGTGGATATTTTGAGTCTCACCGCCTTTCCAGAATTTTATTTCTTCGTATCCTTAGTAAAAATTATTGAACCTGGAAAAATAGTTTAAATACCATTGTTCCTATCTTCAAATGTCAACAGTGAAAAGKGGTGCTTTTTTATTCCTATATAAATTTTATATTTTATTTATACCATCRTTTTCAACTGATATTCAAGGTTGATTGAATATTACTTCAACTGTCTAACCTGATCCTTGAGYTTTCTTGCATCTGACCTGAAAATAGAATGAAAATTAAGATGATGCATGCTAACAGTTAATGTCTTTGATCTTTTCATTTTGACCTTGTTTTCAAATAGAAAACAGATGTTTAATGCCCTATTCTGTAATTACTGAATGACTAATGGGCTCCACTTTCCTTTAGCTATATGTAATGCTGATAGATAGTGACTATGGAGCATTTTATTTTAATTGCWGAAGTGGTGATTCTTACATTCTTCATGCTTATTATAAAACATCTTTTAAAATCTAAAATATATTTAATTTTTAATTTAAATACCRAATAGTTCTTGTGTCTCTCACTACACCAAAGGGCCTTTTTGAGAGTCTTACCTGAGAGAGGAAATAAAGGAAACAGGACCTGCATTAGTCCTGCTGCTATCAGTGACTCAGGCAGTCATTGTGCAAGTAATTTGGAATGATCTCAGGTTTTGGTATTCATATAGGAACCAAGTCACTGGTACTGACATGAATCACACCTTGAGGTACATTAGTTATTTCTCATGTCCTAGCATTTTTCATGCTGTGGATCTTCTATAAACATTTCCTGYAGGACTGGGAAACAAACCACCCAGCTCCCAGGGCCAAAGCAGGGAAGAGGTGGAGAAAGAGAGGTTTTTCACCTCACTGCTTATTAAAATGAGAGAGCTGGTGGCAGCAGTTTTTCTGTGCAACTTGGTTTGCTGCAGTGAGGGGAACTGTCACAGCACTCTGAGCTAGTTTTGCTAAGCCCATAGGCAAACCTCAGCAACCATTGTTCATTATTACCATTCAGGGACCAAAATAAAAGTTTTATTTGTGGATAGAGGCTGCGGAGAGGAGCACTTGTTCAGGAGTTGCAGAATGGTGACTGCTCCCCAYCTGTATTTGTATACCTGAACTTTGATCCCAGCCACGGAGGAAACCTGGGAATACAAAGGCCACAGCTTTGCTCAGATCCAYCTTAGGAGAAGGGCTGATCTAGTCCTTGACTGGATAGCAGTGTATCACATCAGGCGATGCCCTGACTCTGTAGTTTATTTTCCAGTAGATTCTGTGTGCAATTGAAAGGTTGGAACTTGTATAAAAGCATATCATGACCTGTGTTCCTTGAAGCATACTGTGCTCATCAAGTTCAAAGGAAATGGTTTAGACTGTTGGCTTGTCTTTYTTCCAGATGTACTTGCAGTGAGCATGCATGACCTCATCATCAATTTCTGCTTCAGATGTTTGTGTCTAGCATTTTTGAGTGAAGTAGTTGAAATTTAGTTCATAAATCCAAAAACTAGCATTTCTCGCTAACTAAAGCTTTATGTGATTAAATTGACCTTGTTTGAATGTTTCTAGAAGTTGGCAGCWTATCACATTGTGTGATGTTGATAATGTGAACAACGAGATATTTATCACAAATAACAACTTGTGACTGGCAACATATATTGTGTTGTCTTGACTTTCGAGAGGCTAGTCACCACTAAACTTTCTGCTTGCACTCTTCTAACTTTTGCAGACATTGAAGTAAAATGCTTGTCTTTTTCTTCTTCAGTAATTACATTGATTATAGTTTAGAGCCAGATAGATTCTTTTTCTTAACTTAGTAGGCAGCAGTGCATTCAATAAAGCAATAGAGAATTTTGAAAAAAGGAAGATAAGCTGAACTATGTAGATGTATTGCTGTATGGGTTTGGTGATATCAAGCCATGCTATTCTTTAGCAGATCACACCTCTTCTTACTTTTATTTGGCAATTGCCACATCCCTGACATTGCCTTTTTTAACAGGAAATAGTGGAAATCCAGTTAGACTGATCCAATTAACAAACTTCTGCTATTGAATCAGGATTTCACTCATGGTTCTTGTTGTGTGGGTCAAGCTGATTAAAGATTGTGCTGCTACCCAACTGTTTGCTACTAACAGACACCTTGCAATGAAATCAATGGATAGGATTGTGAGGGGGGCTGTGAACTTGTAGGCAAAAAATCAGCTACATTAACTTTCTTCACTATGAAGAGGCCACCTGAGGAAAATCTGGGAGTGGCACATGGCTCTTCAATCTAGCACATTAAGAGTATGTCCTTGCTACTTTTTATCTGATTGYTGGAACAGRACMACTCCTTCCTAAAATCAYATTTTTYYYCCCYTWWKKTTTWWYTTKGKKRRRWTTWRSYTTTTTTWTTTTTTACCTKAAGCTAAGAWCTTTGCAAACATCTGTAAATKTACTATGCCCTGTTAGACTTGCAAATTTATTTGCTGCTTGTCCTATTTAGTATCATTTCCATGCCTTTACAGATAACATCATGAGTTTACTAAAAATTCAGAATTGTGGCTGCTCTAAATACAGTTTTGCATATGATTTGTTCTTTATCAGCTATGCCTTACACATTGCATATTAAATATTGTCTGTTGGTTGTGCCTGAGCTGTTTAAGGATGAGATATGTAAAGTTTCGTAGTGTCTTTCAGTTTTAAGACTTCACAATGTGTCAGTCAACTGGAACTGAAAACACAAGACAGTATCTTGTTTACTGGGCCTCCATGAAAATGGCCTGATCAGGATGTGGAGGCCTCTCACATTTCTTTTGTGAGAGAGAACCAAAACATCACAGTTAGACTCCAGCAAATGTATTTCTGAGTGGCTGGAAGGCACAGAGAGCTGCTATGCCATGAAATATCTTCTGAAAATTTAAAATAATAAAGCACTTCAGCAAAACTGTTCCCCTCAGGCTGACATTAGTTTATTCTGTGTATCTTGCTAGAAATGTTAGCTTTCAGATCAATGGCAACTTGATGACGGAAAATTAGTCAGAAGATCAAATTTTAGGTCTGTCATCATAACATTGCGAGGAATATCACAGATTGAAGTGACCAAGTTATGTGTATCTGAAAATACCTAAAGGTGTAAATATCAGTATGTGTGTAGACACGTAGAGATATACTCTAAATTAGRTCCTTAAAGCTGAAAAATATCTGGGAGTTTTTGCAGGTAGGTACCTGAAAATGTCAATTTAGTGATTAACAGCAGTTGAAAAATGCTAGAATGTTTGAAATCATTAAACAGTATGTGGGGAAATACCACTATGCCAGTGTATAGTTTCAATTCACTGATCTCTGAAATACATGTTTAATTATTAACATCATAATAAAGAAAATCATAAAGAAATCTTCCCTTGTACAGAATAAATCCTAATTTAAGAAAAACAGGTCCCAGCCTGAATTATAGAACCAAAATATGTAATAATATGCCCCTATATTAATGGGAAGAAACATGTTAATAAGGATTGATTAGTCACTATGGSTTATGCAAGAACAACTGAACACACAAGAAAGACATTAGAAATGAGGTTTGAAAGACMAATGAAAGTGACTTTTTCGAATAAAGCATAATCAGTGTTTTGGAACTTCTTCTCAGAAGATGTAGCACCCATTAGTATTACAAATGGGTTCTGAGGCAATTCATGAAAGATAAGGTCATTTCTGACTGTCAGTCACCAAKCTGGTCTGAATGGAACCTCTGGCTCAAGCCTTTAAGCCACCTGATTTCCAGAAAGAGCTATTTCCTGATAAAAAACATTTTCATTCCAGACATAATCACTCAAAGATKACTGTTTGCAGACTTCAGCTATTCTATTACATATATACAGCATATGATGTGAGTTTCATTGAGAAGGTCATATAAATTCCATGACCAGGTTAAGCATATAAGCATCTTTTCAGTGTGATTTTTCAACAACTCGCATTATGGGATGTTCCCAAACAGTGCAAATGTCATGGGTAGTACTGCCATCTGACACTTAAACTAGAACCCAAACTTTTTCATTTAAAATCTGTTTACACTKACTAAAAGCATTAAATTAAAAGCCATGGCTTTATGAAAAACCCTGAAATATTCCTACTAATGCAAAACTTTGCACAAACTGGAGTCTCTTAATAGCAAGTGAGTATCATTCAGACTGTACCGYGCGTATGAAAGGTTACATTGTTTGCATTGTGCCTGCTGTGGCTTTTGTCCTGCTACTTATTGTAAAGCAAAGAAATTTCTCCATGGAATCAGTATGTGATCTCATAGTGCAGGTGGGGAGAACTTTTGTTTAGGGGCAATTGTATTTTTTCTTCAACTTCTGTCCAAATTTGTCATCATGGTTTGTGTTAATTGTGATGACAAGCACAAGGAACAGTAAGTTAAAATACAAAACTCCAGAAGACAGTAAAACAGAAAATGTTAAAGAGACATGATTGAGAAAAGCAGAAAAACAAGCTAGTAGAAATTAATGTTCTGAGAAATACATGCRACCATTTATATATGACTTCCACTTTAAGGACAATGAGCTTTTAATTAAGATGTGGCAGACAAGCAGAAATTCAAGAAAGTACAGATGACAGATCAAACCAAGAGGAAGATGATTGTCTTTCCAGTGCAGTAATAAAATTAAGAGGCAATGAAGTTACAATAACAGTTTCTGATTATCTGAATTAAAGAGACTTTCGACAAATCACTTAGGCATGTTGAACTGATTAYGCTATTATTTGGGGACTGTGGCACATTTTAGCATAACTTTGCTCAGATAACAACTTGGAATCTGTCTCTTCCAGACTTACACAGTAAAGTAAAAGAGGCTGAAAAGAGCAGTCTTTGCACAGTTTTATCTGTGAATACTTTCAGTAATTCTCCCCAACCACTGCAATGTGTCAGCAGCATAATTTATTTTCCTAGTTACTCAAGTAATAATTCCATCATTTCTCTGTGTGTTTGTTCTCAAAATAAACATGACTTGGCAAAAATTTCCACTTTGTCTTCATTTTGAAATCTGTAGGYACTAAGGCTGGGTAATTTAGTTTGAACGTATTAGAGAAAGGACATAGCAGAAAAGAAAAATAGTGGTTTAGTCCTCTTGTGACTACTTGAATGAGTATTAGACGCTAATTCATTTTGAAAAAGTGTCCTTTTATGCAACTAAAAATATGAATTCATAGTTTAGTGATATTTCTGTCAGTTTCATAAGGRAAGTAAATGTTCTGGTACTTTACCAGGAAAATAATCATTCCATTTAGATTAAGTATAATTCTTAACAAATAGTATTGAACTGATCCACATGCTATCATTTTATTGATAAGACAGTGTCTCATTTAGYTTTTCTAACATCATTTCTTAAAAGATAGCTTCAGGGAAGAAAATATTCCTGCTGGTGCTGCGGTGTAAACTCTGCTGCTTTTTAGATCTTTAAATATTTCAATCCAGACCCAGAGCCAGTGCCTGGAAACAGGAAGTATGCATCTGTGCACCATATTGGTGCCAGTTTAAAGGGATTATTTTGTCTTCCAGAATCTTGTCTTCCACTTTAAAATGAGATTTGAAAGCATGTCCTTCAGCTGGAGAAGTTTCACAGGAGGTGCCCTGATATGAATGAGCTGTGTGACAAGCTCAGCAGTGGGTGGAATTGCAGCTGTCCAATGTCCGGTATTAATGCCCACAGAGCCATTAATAAAGGTGGCAAAGATGTGCCTGTCTTGACAGGAGAGTGAGTCAGGAGGACAAAATGTGTGTGCCCAGCCTGTTCCTGCATTGTGAATTGGAGTGYGAGGGGAAGAAAAAAGATTTCCTAAGAAAGGATGTTCTTAAAAGCAATTTCACTGTCAAGGAGCAAGGGCAGGGTAATTTGAAGGAGTAACAATGTGCTTTGGTCAGGAAATGATAAAAACTGTCTCTCAGTAGCCAGGATGCTTTGAACTATTCAGTAAAATATTCTGGCCATACAGGTGTCTGTAAACRTGGGCAGCTGCAGAACAGAAGGGATGGATGATCTGCCTCTTCCTGTAACCCTTTGCAACAGTGACTTGTGCAGGTGGGAGGAAAGAGAATCTGAGCTACTCATAGAATCACTACCTGTTTCTGAGATAGATAGGAAAGAAACCCACTGATTACCTATCAATATGACTATCACTGCTTTTTCATACCACTCCCTTTAATTCTTCTATGCTTCTGCATTGTTCAAGAGCAAGTAAATGTGTTTATCTGCTGCAACATTTATTCTATATTTTTAGTATAAAGATTTTCCTATMAATTGCAAATACTGAGGATTCAGAGAAATTTGCATTACCTGTGCTGAGTTGTGGAATGGTTTAATAKAAATGATCCAAAACACTCACATGTATTTTTGCTGGGGTTTTTTTTGCATTTTTTTACATTTCCCATGTTTATCTTCCTATGGAATAAGATCTGAAAAAAAAATACAGATGTGAATATAGACTTGTACAGAAGCATAAATATACGTATAAAGAAGATTCACTTTTTTTGCTGCATTAAAATTCACAGCAGTGAAAATCTGCATAGCAGCATTACAAATTCAAGACTGTCAGTTATCATGAGAAGAGATMTCTAATGCAATTTTCTCAATAATAAAAGTAAAATCAGAGATGTMTTTTCACAAATAACTATTGCAGATTTCTATTCTGGGTTGTCTTATCACACTGGGGAGGAAAAATTATTCTGGCTTTCCTGGTAAGATAGAAAACCAACCTGAGGAAGTTACACTTGGACTGTTCAGTGCTAGGAAGAGGAAAACTTTGGGCACTGTCCAAACCARTTTTTTAAATGCTTCTCCAGAAGTRTTGTATATMCWYGAYCAGAAGTCATGTTTGATCTGAAGTACTTTCTCCTCTTTAGCAGTGATCAATAAACAAGTCAAACAGAGAAAGGAGTGTTGGTCATGGAYGGTTTTGCTTTTCAGTCAGAATGAATCAAGATATCACTGCCTTGTAATGGGTTTGTGACATTTGCAAAATATTGGGAAAGAAATACAAACATGCTAGGAAACTTCAGTCTGAACACAGTTAAAAGGCTTTGGGTTGGGGATTTTTTTGCATTTGATATTGTGGGGAAGTGTGTGTAAACAAATAAAACCTCTTCTAGCTTCTAAAGAAATTCCCAATTTAAATYACATATCATTTTCATATTGTACTTTTTTTGTAACAGAATATCTCCTTACAGCAAAGAACYTAAATAAAGGAAGAAATAGGGACCAAACTCATGTGCTACAAAGATTCACTTAAACTCCTAAAATGCCTAAACTTCAATGCAAATATAGAGTGTTGTTTTCATTAAATGTCAAAAAACCCCAGTTTATTGAGATACAAAAATTCTTGTGCTTAACTTTTTCCAAAATACTGCTTCAGATTGGAAGGTGTCATGGTGATAGGGGAAAAATGTTACTGTAGCACAGAAGATTCACATATTATTCTTACATCAAACCATATGTAGATGAGTAAAATATTTCCATATTATTGTAGTTTTATAAAAAATGTATATTTATTATTTTAGGTATGTAGGACTCCCACCACTGACTGGTAATGCTTCTTCTTGGATATTTTTCCTGAAGGAAAGCTGACTTAGGATCAGTTAACTCCACTCTTGTAACAGAGGAAATCCTGCAGATGCCAATGCCCATTCAAACTTGATAAGATAATCACTATGCCTACAGAATAAAATCTTTATCCAGAGAGAGTGGGGACTGTGGGAATCTCTGCTTGTGATATAAACAAGGTAGGCTCAAGGAGGACAGGAGGGGTTCTTTAGTTTCCTTAAATTCCCACAAATATTGGGTTAGAGTGTTCTCAGCAGTGCAAAAGGATCAAGTGTCAGAACACACAGGAATAGGTCTGACATYATGAAAGCTGAGCAATGCAATATGATGTTCTTTAGGTAAATCTTGACAAGTGTTAGTGGGGAAGAAAAGCCTRTTACTCTGGAGAGCTGTTCATTGCCTCTGGCCTTGGAATTTAGGAGACTCAGTCCACACTGCTGGCTTGGTAGATGTTTATCCATACTGCCTGGACAAACTGAGAGTGTACCTGACCAATTTTCATTCTAGAAAACACAGGGGAAAAAAAAAAAAAAAAAAGAAAAAAAAGGAAAAAAACCCACCCTCCTATTTTTTTTAGAGCACAGTCAAAACCAACAGAAAAATTATTGCTATTGCTGCTATTGACTAACTAAGAAACTGGAATGAATGAAAGCTAGCACATCAAAGAGAACACTGTTCACTCTTTTTCTTTAGAACAGAGGTGCACCTTCAAAAGAAAAGGCATTCCCTAGTAAAATATGAACTAAAACTCAAAATGCCATCAGAAGAAGTGTGTCTAACTATTAAACTTAAACATTCCTGTTCTCACTCAAAAACATCTCAGAAACATCTCAAAACATCAGAAATGTATATGTTGAGCTGCTGGCTCTGTTTCTAAGCTTTTTCAAGTCATAGATTCCCAGATGAATTCCTCYGCAGGATTTTCCAGTTCAATAACTTTCAAATTGTTTAGTTCCATATAAAACATGAATTTTAAATAAGTGTAAATTAAAAGTGATCTCAGAGTGGAAAACATTTACTTCAGCAGATTCTCATGAATGGAACATGAGCAATTATCAGAACAACAGCATTCTTGTCGAGAGTCTGCTTCAAACATCCATATTTCTGATTTTCACCTCCATTCATCTTCACCTAAAAAAATCAGTTATATCACGAGCTAATCTTTCTGTTTGCTTGGTTTCATTTCTAGGCATGGAGTTTGGATTAAGATCATTTAAGAAAATATAGAAGTCTAGGAGGACAAAAAATGTACTGGAAAAGTGTGTGGTGTTTATTTAGCTGAGGTAGAAATATGACTTTTAAACCACAGTGTCGTTTGTTAAGATTCTATCGAATGATCTGATAGGGAAGCATTGCATAATCATCTGTTGAGAAAAACAGCATTTTAAAGATGGAAGCTCATAATGCAAGTCTTAACAAAGAGGAAAATGTGTGAAGTAGGCCTTCTTGTATGATTCAGGAGRAAGGAGACTTTACCTGGGAAAATTTAAAGTGTTGCAGGCACAGAGTCTGAGGCAATTTGGGATGTAATCTTTGGAAGAGATGACTTTTCTCTCCTCACATGGTTTAAATCCATTAATTGAAGGGATATAAAATGAATRGGCATAGGACTATGTTTCAAAAACTTAATTTCCTTACTCTCTTTCAACGACTTCAAATAAATCATCCTTTTTTATTTTGCTTCAGGCAATACCTCATGTTCTCATTTAAACAGTCCCTGAAGTCCATTTTTAGGGTATCATAGAAGACATCCTTATGTACACATCCAAAATTCAAAGGTTGGTTATTGCTCTACAGTTTTCAGATGTTTCTTACATTAAATTCCTGTTGCTCAAAATACCAATAAATGTAAATAAAACATCAGCAGCAATATGAAACAATGAAACAGAATAAAGATACACTCTTTGTGCACATTTTAGTCTTATTCAAGATCTAATGTAAACTTTTTAATTTTACTATTTACCACCCCTCTAAAGAAAACGGTTACAGCTCCTCTGAGATCAGTAGAACTCCCGTGGATCTCCAATATTTTATACTAATGCAAACTTCCCTTACCTGTCGGCTGGGAAGATGGAAGTGACGCAGAAAGCCAAGTAGACAGGTATCTTATTGGTTTCATGTAATTTTGTACTTTGAAAGTGTTTATTTTGAAGGGATGAATAATTCCAAAATATTTTTGTGTGTTATTTATTAAGGTGGAATGTCAGGGGGAGGATTATTTGAACCCAACACAAAGAAGAAATTCCTGGCGCGTCACTCTCTTTTCTAATGCGACATTTAACAATGTTTGATTGCTATGCTTAAATTGCCAAAGTTATTTATATAGCTAGYTATTATTATTGCCTTTRGCTTCAAATTTAAAAATTAATTCACAGACATCATTACTGCATAGTTCTTTGAATATATTCTAAGGTCTCCCRGCTGCACAAGCTTTAAGCATTCTACCCTAGCACCTGTCACAATCCATCAGTCTCTGAACTGCACTTTATTCAGCCATTGCTTTCAGAAATGGATTCCATGAATTTTTGTTTGTGGCTGTTTGAATTCAGCTCACTAACTGGGATTCTGTTACACCTTGTGCTCRGGCAAATTAACATCTGAACAATATTTGTTTGTCGTTCTACGGAGTGATTCATTACAAGCTACAAATCACAGGGACGGCTCTATACTGTTAAAGTGTGCCTTGCAGTAAGTATAACTGCTGAGATAATTATGATGTGAAACTTGAAACTTTAAGGTTACTTCAGTACAAACACAGGCAGCTGAGGTTTTCAGGCATTTCTTTGAATCCATGCATAATTAGAAATGCTCATATGTTTATGCAATTTAATTTATTTAAAAAAAGGTTTATATCTTCAGGAAGGTAACTGGAAGATAATTATGTTTCCATTATGCCAGGTAAGTAATGAACCAATAATCTTTTTCTCCTCACCCATTATATGTATCTGTCTTAACAAAATATTTGCATCTGTTTCACAAAGAATGTTTGGGATGTACCTTGGATTATCAGAAAAAAAAAAAAAAAAAAAAAAAAAAAAAAAAAAAAAAAAAAAAAAAAAAAAAAAAAGAAGTTCCTAAAATGGTATAACAACTATTAGATTAGATTATTAATTTCTGTAAAAAAAAAAAATTCGTTTTCCTGCTTTTCATACGTTTGCTTCATAAATACAGTAGAATTTTCTTAATTGGTTTTGAGAGTTTTAGAAAATTCCCTTTCAAATTGATGGAATTTCTTAGATTTTAGTCTTCTATTCAAAGGTATTCTGATAAAAATTTCAGATGCTAAGATGAAGTTATATTAAGAAATTCATAAACTGGAGTTACACAAATGTCTTTCTAATTTTTTACCCAGGTCTCTATAAAATTTCTAAGGAAAAAAATAGGGCAACTTATCCCCCATAATAAAGGAAAAAAAAACTTCACAAAACTAATATGGAAAATAAATCAAGCCTAGAATTTTAATTGTAAATCTGAAGTCTGGTTCCAATTCCATATTGTGTGGCACAAGATGATTTGCAGACAAGGTTATTTACAGTGCTACATTAAGGCATACAAAGAACAATATTTTGGGATCTCAACCCTTCCACCTCTGCAGCAGGGCTTGTAAGGGGGCTGTGTGCTTTATCTGTCAGGAGCCAGCATTGGAGAAAACTTTCTCAGTAGATTGTTTAACCCTTCCTGGAGAACTTCCTTTCTTCAGTGTGTTACTGGCTTGTTTATTTCTACTGGCAAAACCTGTAAATGTTATTTCCCTGGGTGAATATTCTAGATACTAAAGGTTGTTCTCTCTAAATAGCTGCAAATTTTTTGTTAAGAAGCACTAGTGAATCCTTTCAAAATAATTTTTCTTTTACCCTCTTTGTTGTAYCCTTCCACAAAAAATCTCATACTGAAATTACGTGGAATTGAGCCTAAATTTACATGGCAGGTAATTCCTAAACTGCTGTCTTTGGGGATCTCTTCCACTACATAGCCTCGTGATACATTTTCAGAACATTTTGTGCAACTTACTAGACTAAAGAACACATTATTTAATTTCACTCTGTGAGACAGAAGAATATTTTGTTTAATCATTGCACCTGAAAGTGTAGCCAGCTGGGAAGATAAACTTKCAAGAGATATTAAAGACTTTACTGCAGTTCTGTGAAAATATAATGCTTGAATCTACAGGCAGAGACTGTAGATTTTCTGAGAAAACTTTGTATAAATTCTGTATGTGATTTATGAGTCTATTCACTGAAAGATTACTAATTTGTTCCTGTAAATTAAGGCACTGTGAATAAGCAGAACAGGATCAGTAAGTTATACTTTTGTCTAGCAGGCATGTTGGGACCATACAGGAGAAGAGGAAAAAAACTGAAGAAGGGATACTGAACAGAGACCTTTAATATGGACATCAAGTGCTAAGCAAGCTGAATAAATCTAACAGAGGATTGACAAGAAGATCCTAAACAAATGGGTGATTTAAACTTGAATTTATACTCCAATGTTCTTCAAATATCAGTTTATTGACCTTGAAAACCACTTAGTGCTACTGAACATTCCCAGTGTGTGAGATTTGGGGCATCCAAAACCTTTTATGTTCATTTTCTGAAGCAATCTAGGGAAAGGAATCAAAAAAGTAGAAAAATGCAAAAGAAATATATCAGAAGCCTGTGTTTGCAGGTCTCACATTATTTAATTAGGACAAGATTAAGACACTGGCCTGGAATGGGCAGCTGTGAGCATTTCTCAGAGCATCCACTGAGGAAAGGTCAAGCCTTTGGTGTTTCCTGGTGGTCAGTTCCAATGTTTCTCTGTGGTTACCACAGTGACATCATTGTTTTGTTGTGGTTTACTAGGGAAAGAAGTGACTTTTTCTTGATCCCAATTATTCACCTTGTATTAGCTTTTGTGTTGTCATCTCTTTGCTTTGTTTGTTTAAAAAGAAATTGAAAAAATAAATATTTCATGAACAWTTTAATTTAATTCTACAAAGGAATACAGCAAACAAGAACCCAAAAAATTTATATCAAACAACAATTTGGACTACAGTTCCAGACTATGAGTGAAATCCAAAACTCTGAATTATAATGGGTTCATATACAGATTTTTATAAAGCAAAATAGAGGCTTGTCCTCTTCCTGTTAGTAATAGGTCATGCAGGTGAAACTCTGTTCTACCACTGCACATTTTCCACCCCTCTTTTTTAATGATTTTTCAGGCCTTTGTTTTGTATTATATCAGTTCTAAATTTTTAGCCTTCCAAGTTCAGAACAGTCATAAAGCTCTAAATACCTCCACCCTTTCTTACCTGGCAGGGCAAGGCAGTGTGCCAACAGCATGCTGGTTTTCTGCTCAGGCAAGAGGAGCTCAASTAAACTGTATTTTAAGTCTCATTGATTGGATTTCCATTTGGCATTTTATAGTTATATATTTATAGCCAAAAACCAATCTGATTTCAAATTGCAGTCATGAGCAAAAAGCAGTGGTCACATGTTTTACCAGTGAATCATTTATTTTCTGCTTTTTGCAGTTATTGTTGCGTAGTCTATAATAGTAATGTTACATCACATTAAGTAATAAGAATGGGGGAAAAACCTTCTGAATGATACCTTCATATTTATTAGCAAAAATGTCAGAAACTAGTGATTTTTGTAGCATAGTGAGGCTTTGGGATCATTTCATGTCCTTTTTCTCTCTCTCTTTCTTTCTTCTCCTTGATTTTTTTACCAGGAAAAAGCAAACATTGGCAGAGGTGCTTGTCCAAGTCACTGCAACCTGCATTAGTTTAATACCTCTCCTTTATTGACAGCTAAGTTAATATAGGAGATTTAGACTGCTGTGGGGCTCAAAACGCTGTGRTGCTTGTTCAATTGAATTACACCAGCAGAAGTCCTTAAAATTGAGAAGCTGTACCAGCAAAACTGAGTTTTTCTCAGCAGAGCTCACATAACTCATTTACCACATTGGCACAGTGTGATCTCTTTAATACACCCTCATTTATACCCAGAGTGTTTTTCTTCTTCCATACCCAACTATGCTGGCATGGTAAAGCACAGCTGAAATTGAAAGCATTCAAGAATACAAATACATACAATTTCTCAACTTTAAAAACCCCTGTGCAGGCAGAACAAGACGGTCCATCATGAGCAAGTTAAGCAAGAGGCATGATTCCCCATTTATTTTTTCTATTTCTATTTGCTCTCCCAGCCTACCTTACARTTTTTTTTAATTGTGATAGCTCCCTTCCAACATTATTATCATTATAATATCATATTTATATTTTGTTGATATTTATATTTTTAAAGACAAATTTGTTTCTGTAAAGGAGGTGTCTGTGAAAGAGATTTTATCAACAGAAGGATTAGCTTCTTTTTCTTCATCCTTTGAAAGAAAGTTGGCTTTGAAAAAGTCTTATCACTGTACTAATGTTGCAGACTTAAATCACAATTTGATTCCTCAAAGAAAGTTAATTAATCTTCAAATGTATATATAATCACACATCCTATGCCTTTCAGCACAGTTCAAACATTAAGTACAKGAGACATCACTTTTCAGTAAAAGGTGAAAAGAACAACATATAAAATTTGAGAAGCAAGAATTTTRATCAAAAATACTTTAAAAGTATGTAATTTGGGATCCACAAGGCTGAACCTGCAGATGACTGGTTTTGTTTCAGATCACTGTTGCTGAACATTATTATTACTTGGCAGCTGCTCTGCCTGAGCTGCAATGAGTCACTGGTGCCAGCTCACGCCTGGCTGACAAGTCCTTGCACGGGAATTGCCACCAAGTGCCACAAAGACCCCGTTTACCTGGGCAGTGGGTCTACAGGACAAAGATCAAATAGCACAGGGACAAGACACAGAGGCAGGATAACGAGTGCTACCTTTCCCAGGATACATTTTCTATTTCAGAGCTACTAACTTGGAAATTTTTGAAAATCTGCACAGAAACCTTTTCAAGGAACTTTGAAAACTCTCCAGTTAGTTATCTCCCTATAGCAAAGTACATTCAATTTGATGTCCATTACCAATAGATCCATTAACTAAATTCATTTGCTCTAAACAGGAACATTTCTACTAATGCTTGCTCTTTCATTGCTTCTCATGATCTTTCAATTACTTTAAAGAGCTGCTACCAGTATATTATTTTTAAAAGAAGCAATTTCTGTACTCTGAATTTGTCTAGAACAACAGTTAAGACCATGTCTCTGTTTTAAAATGTCACTTAGAAAGTACTTTCTTTCCCTTTGYCGTAATTTTTTTTCCACTGTAGCAATTTTCTCTGACACTTTTAACTCAACAACAGGAATTTTTGATTTCAAGGTTGGTGACCTCCTCCTYTATAACAAGCCAGCTTCCAACTACTCTGCATTTTAGTGAAATAACCTCATAACATTTTCCATAGCAAGATGSTATGATGTAATTCTTGTTGAATCAAGAATCACTCCAAGATACTATGATCAAGAAAAGCCTAACAAGCAAAGTGAAGTAATAGCTAAGTATATTTTCTTTGTATAAATAGTTTATTACAATTTTTTTCTGTCTGCAAGTTTTCCTTTAGTAAGAATTGTACTGCATATGTACAATGTTGRTGGAAGACATGCTCATTCTGAGGAGATATGGAGTTATTTAAATTGATTCTTTCTCAACACAACTGTTCCTTTAACATATGGAAGGAATTATTTCTCTCCATTGTCAGCTGGAAAACAGTTCATTAGATTCTCATCCACATGTAGAGACAATTAGGCTAATAACTATAAATAAGGCACCTGAGAGCCACAAGGCTTCTCTTCACCGTCTCCCCACCAAGACATTTTTTGTAGACTAATGCTGCACTTAGGAAGGTTGTTTTTCAGAAAAACCCCTTCAAAGAGGTTGTTTAGTCCCAGCTCTTGGAGGTCTCAGGCACCATCTGATGCTCAGTAGGTGTTATCTTAGAGTATCATATAAATGATTTGGGTTTTACTGTGCTGTTGCTTTTGCTCAGTTGGAAAGCTGAGGGATTTCAGCTGTAATACCATGCCTAAAATTCRGCTAGGACCCTCCTCTATTTTACATGCATAATGCAAAGAACCTGAACACTGTTTGAAATGCTCCTACAATTAAAAAAAAAAAAGTACTGAATGTCATTATTGACTTTCTACTGTTCCTTCAAGAAGGAATCAGATATTTCAGGGCACAAGCTGAGAAAGCTTTTAATGAAAGCTACTTAAGTGGGGAAATTAAATGCTGCTAGATAAGTGTGATGTTTCCTTGAAAATAGAAAYAAAACAAACAAAAAACCCTTATATTTTATAGCTAATAATCATTAATTATAAGCTGCTCTAAATCTTGAATTTTATGCTTTTGCTGACTTTAAAATCCGAGAAAGAGATAATGGAGCTGTCCTGTTCAGGACCAAAAGTTGGACTTRGGGATCCTTGTGTGTCCCTCACAACTCAGGATATTTTATGATTCTGTGATCTCTTCATTATTTGCAACCRTGCTGGACCAGTCCAGCTCACCCCATAGCACGAAACCTAAAATGTGGGTTGAGAGTAAACTTTGGCTCCTGTTGGGTCAGAGTTTTCCAGAATGTGCTTTCTAAGACTGCTTTAAACAGCTTTTGATATGCAACATTTAATGAAAGGAAAACACAGCGCTGTCTTAGGCTGAGATTCCTGGGAGACATTATGCCTAAATGAGTAAAGGAGGAGAAGGCATAAAAATGAGAGGAAATTCATCTGTAAGGGTTTATATTGCTTTTTAATCTCAGGAGGAAGGGAAAATAAAATGTGCTAGGATTTGATTCCCAAATTCTGTGAATGTCAGCAAAAAAATTATGCAGCATTATTGATTTCAAGGATTTGGCTGCAGAGGACAAATTAGTTTTTTGCAAACACAACAGTAAAATGTGTATCTCCTGAAGGAAGCCTTACAGTACTTAAAAAATAGCATGATGATTGGTTTTTTTTATGGGACTATATAATTTTACTCTTTGCAAGTRAATTTTCATTTTTGGTTGGTAAACAGCCACCAGTCAGATTCAAACAGGAGAGAAAWTACTAATTTTATTTTCATTTCTTTGATATGAGGGCTGGCTCAAGGCTGCTGTGATCCCATTCTGGTTATTTCATTCAATGGGAAGTTTCAGAAGGGCTGCTCTAAAACTGAGGGCAGCTACAGTTCAGGGATTCAGTCACATCACAGGGTCTGCACAAGCCAGAGCTGAAACACCAAGGCACAGCACTGAGTGTTCTGATTGCCAGCTTCCTTTGTAATCTTCTTTGGAAAAACTCTGTGGAAAAAGTTCACCTTCAGTGGAAAAACGTCAGCAAACAAGATAAACAATTGTCTGGTTTCCATTTGCTAGTATATAAAGAATAAATTTTAGGAGAAAACAAGAAAAAAWAAAGTGGTTTGTGATCTGAAATATATGATGTGGAGAAATGCTTTCAGTCTACAGACCTCAAAGACAACTATGWACAGTAACTGCTTGATAGTAGGCTTAAATTGCTGAGAATTACTTACAACTTCATTAGTCAGCATTCCACAAATCAAAAATTGTTGAACATTTCCGTGGAAAGATTCTGTGATGTGGGCAAGGGGCATTCTATAGAAAATGTTTCAGTCTTCAATGAAAACAAATACTGCTTTGCAGCGCATTGCTGGCATRTGACTTGGGTGTAGACATGCAAACAAACACATTAATTTGAACAATTATGGTAGAGCATTTTTTAAAAAAAAGTAGTCTAAAAGTTTGAAGTATTGCAAATATTCATCTCTTGAGAAATAAGGCAAGAAAAAAAGGAATAAAGAAATTAGCAATCGAGTTTTCTTTTGGTTATTTTTTATTTATTCCTTCCTTCTAAGCAGAAACAAACAATTTATTCTCTAGAGCTCTGAAAGGTTAATCACTTGCAGGAAAATAAGGATGTGAAGAATACCTAAATAATAAGAGCTAAAAATGTCAGATGCCTGGGGATAAAGCAAATATTTCTGTTTTTCAAATCACTGGCTATTGTGATTTTTTTTAACACAGGGAAGGATATTATTTTCAATAAAACATTACCTTTTGCATAAGAGCAATTGTCAATGGATGCAAAGAAGAAGAAAACAGTTTGGAAGAGGTGAAAGTCTATGACCAATGTTTACCTTTTTAGTGAACCAGTACAGCAGGCAGGAGCTGCTTTGCTGTTGGAAAGCACACTCCCATGCATGCCCAGCAAAAAGCAAGCACCAGCTGAATTCTTTTCAGAGCTGCCAGTCCAGGAGACTGGGTTCTGCAGGAGTAGACATTCAGAAAGTCATTGGTAGAGTGTGTTCAAAGGGTATTATACCACCTTTAATCATCTCACCAAGCTGGGAAAAATAATTGGATTATTTTTGCACATAGAAATCTGTTTTCAAAAAATATTGGTTTTCTCCATAGCAGTTTTTTCTGGGTCTCTCTCAAGACATTAAAAGGAATGGTTTTCAAAACTTGCTCAGAAAACCCTGTTTCTGAACAGCCCATGTGTTTCAGCYAGAGACATTCAAGATGTAATATTTCACCTGTTATTTAGGGGTAAGGAGCTAATGAAGGATTTTTCAAGGTTTATAAAATTCCTGAYATTACTCCTTTCAGTAGATTACTGTAGTTGCTTAAGCTTGTCCTGGTGCTGGAGACAGAGAATCAATATGTATTTTACACATTTTGGATTTAGGGCTGGAGAATTGAACAGTATTGTAAAGCTGAATGATTATTTCAGAAAGCTGATTCTCTAGTTCCTGTGGCAACAAAAAAGAAAAAATAGTGCTTAGTGTCAAGCCTCCTGATTTTCAAAATGTATGTGCTTTTGGTATTGAAAACTCTGGAGATAGTTGTTGGGTTAGGTGGTTTTTTTGTTTTTTGGGGTTTTTTTTTATTTGGTTTTTTTTTAAAAAAAAGCTTGCTTTTTAACTGTCTTCTTTCTGCTGATTTATTTTGCTCTTAGTTGTCATGACTCCCATGCCCAAAAATGCATACAGATTTATAGAAGCTGGTTTGCAGAAGTGTAAATTTGACCTCTGCATTCTCCTGCTAACTTAATAATCTGAAATTAAGTGATTGGAAGATATTGCCTTAGTGAATAAGGTAAATAGAATTTTAATGGAAGACYTTTTAAGTCATATTCTGATTATACACTCTGATCTGCTTCACAAGGGATGTTGCTGCCACAGGTTGTAGCCTGCTTTCATTCACTTGCTTCCTACAGGCAAATTAATGATATTCCTGCAGTCCAAGGCAGTCCCAGGGCACGCAGAAAGAGGATTGGGGTTTGGCTGCAGACCTYTCTGTGGTTGACAGTGAAGGCATTTAAACAGAAAGTTTTTTCACATAGTAACTTTGTGATTGAAACAGATTTATTGCTGAAATGACCTGACCTTTTTTYCACAGCTGGGCACAATTTGGTTAATTTTGTGAAGGATTGTATCTCCCAGGGCAGCATGTTCTGTGGATGCTCTAAATGATCTGTCCTACATTTTAGATGTATCAGAGCCACAGTTAATTAAAATACATATATTCTGTGTAATGTAACAACAGAACTGAGGCCATTCCTGACTCCCAAKGAAATTATCTACACTAACCAAAAGTTATTTTCTCTCTATGCTGTGCACCTTTTTTTTTTTTTATTAAAGTTATTAAAACCATTTTAAGCTTTGATGTTCTGCGGCTTTTTGGCTGGTGTTTTCATCAGAAGTTATTCATCCTCCTAAGGCACATGTTCTGCTTTCAGAGCAGATATGGGCACTTCTCAGTAATTTATTCCTGTTTAAAATTAAAATTCATTTAAATTGTATCATACTGGCAGACCAGACCTGAAGATTATAGCCTTCTTTACTTTTCCACATGGCATAAAATGCACAAACTGTAATAGTGTCAGTTTTTCTTTATTAACCTGATGTGGCACCTGTGAGATGATGGTTTGTTCATTATATTCTGAAATATATATATCTGTTTTTCTTGTATCTTTCTTATTTAGAATGGTATCTTCTCCTCTTACCATCAGTTTTAATGAGSTCTTGCTATGGATATCCTTATCCCTATTCTGGCTGTGAAAGTTTATCAGACAATTATGACAACTAAAATTTATTTAGTTTTCCATAGGTAGGAAACTAGACAGGGAGAATTATTGCTTTTATTTTCCTACGGGCAAGTACGATGGATTCTAGGGAACTGACTTCAAATAAATTGGTTGAGAAATCTGGGGCAAGGGTTCTGCAATAAGAACCAAGAGATTTTTGAAGCAGTACAAACACAGTCTCTAGGATTGCTTCAATGAAAAGTGCCCCTTTAGATTTCACTGAAAAATCTGTGCCCTTGGTATTTTAAGACCATCTTATGAGGAATATCCAAATAGATTTCGTTTTAAGCCAACAAATGCTGCTTCTTACTCTGGAGATGTGCACAGCACTTCTAGATTTTATTGTTGTTGTGAGGATGATGTTAAAAAACTCCACATACACACGCACAAAGAAGTTATTCATTTCCTTGGGCCAAGGGACACAATCTTTTTGGTGCAAGACTTCAAATCTGCTGCAGAGGTTTATGACACGTAAAAGAAATTTGATTAAAYTTGTCAAAGATGCATAGGGTATACACATTTTTAGAGCATCAGATGCTTTTTGGATATTGTGTGTGGGATGCACTTCACAACAGACTTTGTTTCTCTTTCRAGCACTGTTAGTAATAAAGCAGCTTTGTAGGTTTGGACAGGCATTTTCCACCGCCCCCTTGTGTCAAGTAAAGTGTCATATTAGCACGTCCAGACAAGGTGACAAGTACATCTTGACCATAATTAGTTTTGTCACCCCTGCCATTTCTAACAAATAGAGGGTTCTACTCCTTTTTCCAATCATGATTAGAAAATTCCTCCTTGTACCTTTCCTGGTCTTGCGTGTGACCGCCATATGTTCATTTATTCTCAAGGCAATGCTGTTTTATGGCTCTTTCTCTTCCTTAGTGTTTAATACAGCATACATAGAGGGATTAAGTTTATTCTTTTTGGCCTTCATTTTTCTGTGTTAAATTATAACATTTTCTTTTCTCTCCTATCATATGAACAGACTGTGGGTCCCTTCTGACTGGTGTCCTATTAGCCCTTCCCAGTTTGCAATGACAKTGCTTTAAAAACCATTGCACAGAAAGAGATGGAGTTTCTGGTTAATATTTTAATTTTGTGTTCACGGTTTGAGTTTTTGGTGGAAAGTGTGAACTGAGAGGTGGACTGCAAAGGAGRAGCAATCCTAAATGAGACTCATTACTCTGGACAAGGTGTGGAGCTGAGAGAAGTTGAGGAGGGGACAGAGCAGCACTTCAGCCTGGAAGCTGAGTAAGGAAAAAATAGATATTGTTTGGAGGCACTCTGCTGTTGTAAGGCTGTGACTCAACAAGGGCAATAGAGCTTTCCCCTAATCTGTGATCTTGGAAGGAACCTGCCCTGAAGGGACAGGGATGGGGGATATCAGTCTGAGAGGGAAGGCTGCTAAGTGACGTGAAACAGAGCCAGAAAATTGAACAAAGGTCACTTTCTAATTTGAGGGTTTTTTCTGAGCTGAGCTATGATCCCAGAAGAGATGACTCTCTCATTGTATCTTAAGTGATAGAGTGAACCCATAAAGATTATTGAGGCACAGGACATGTGATCAAAATAGCCAGGCAAAACAGATTTGTGGTGTTTAACATTCTTTAAAAAATTTACATTCATTCTAAATGACATATCTTAGAGGAGGTCTGGTGGGAAAGAGAACTTAAACTGAATGCAAATAGTTACTTGGTCATCTCTTTTAGGAGGCCAAAATATGTTGCAAATGCTTTCCTTAAGAATAACTCTGAAAAGAATGCCCCATRGCATTTGCAGCAGAAGCAGCTAGTTGTCTTAATTGTCAGAGTTGCTGCTAGTAAACTGAATCTTTTGTCTGCCTAAAATAAGATCTGAAGTTCCAACAGTTTGTGTACTTATGTTTTTATTCAGGATAGCCTAGTATGAGACAGCATCCTTGTAACTCTTGAAATAAAAAGGAGCAAAAGTGAATGTACTGACCTGAATTCATAATTAACAACTCTCCGTTTGTGGAAATTATACTGAACTTTCTTTGCCTTTTTTTAAGGCAAATTGACAGTCAGGCCTTCATCTTAACTTAGCTCTTCTGAGTTGCTCTTCTAAGGAATTAATGGAGGCAAATTTTTAGTGCTCATAAGGGATAATAAATGGATAGAAATTGGATCAAGTATCAGGAAATAATCTTATCAGTGGCTAATTCTTTGCCTCTTTCTCTTCTCTAACCACTTCCCCTTCCCCTGACAGAAGATCTTTGGATTCAGAATTTCCTGGCGCCACAATTGAAGGTGCAGCTCAGAGTTCTGCAAAGGCACTCTGTATAGATAGATACAATATGAAATTAGTTACTTTCAGCCTGAGTTAAAGTTCATATCACAGCAGTGTAATGTCTCTGTAAGCCAGGAGAGAAAGAGGCAGAATGGGAGTGCAGCTCAGATGTSTTGGCTGAGCTCTGGCAGCTGCTGGAGCTGCCCGTGAGCCGTGCAGGAACGCCAGCTCCTGCTCTCTGACAGCACTGGGTGCAGTGCATCCCTCAGTCTCAGTGCCAGTTGCTATAAAAGTAGAGAAAAAAAAAAGAAAAAAGAACCAAAAAAATGGCACAGACAGTTCTTATTGCGTGTCTGTAGAGRCAGGCATCAGGCATTATTTTCTGATGTTTGCCTTTGGGATAATTTTGGCTGCTGATTTGTCTACCCACACTGCTGTTTGGGATCTGAGAACACTTAACAGCCCGAATATTTTGACCTTTTCGGATTTTCATTTCTGAAGAGCCAACAACAAATGCTTATTTTCTCATCTAAATACTTCTTTTCCAAGAATCTGTCTTCTTTTTTTCCAAAGAAAATAAGCTGTCTTCTTACTTTATAAACCTCTCATCATTCTCACTCTCTTTCTTCTGGACACTCTATCTGCCATTTGCTTTGAGAACTTTTTTCAAGCACACCAGTATCAACTGGAATCAAAGAATAATCCCTTCCTCATATGCTTATTAATATGCATCAGTGTCACATTGAGATTTGGGGAGTTTTTTCAATAATCTATATGCTTTGAAGGTTTTGATTCATTGTAAAACCAGAATACGTCTGAGACGCCAACATCATGTTGATCATATTTAAAGATGCTGCAAAAACCTTCCCCTTTTWCTCTCGAAATGTGCACCCCTTTTGTTATTTAAAATACAAAAAATGATACACATGTGACCCTCTCTTGCTCCCATAGAACATTGAAGAGATGTTTGTTTGTTTTTCTTGAGGAGCAGACATATGCAATGAYTTTGTGCAAATCTTCCTACTTGCTCATACCATTCTCTCGCTCTCCATGACATTGTTATAAAGTCTCTCCACGCACAGGGTATAGTTGAAGTTGGATTAATCATTCTGAATTTGAGGCTTTTAAGAAGGAGGTGTGAGCCATTAAGATATAAAAAATTACAGAAATATAAATAAATTCTGGTAACAGTTAACCAGAGGCACAGTGTGGGGGTGTCAATATTCAATCAAGCCTTGTCTTAGCAGCTGTTTTTTTTGTAGTGGTTTTTTGGTTGGTTGTGTTTTTTTAAGAGTCAGGACATGTGACATTTCCAWTAATGAAGAAATCATGAAAGAAAATGAAATTATTGTGGATAACTTACTCTTCATGACTCTTTCTGTAGATATGTTAGTAGTTCAATATTAAATCTCTCCTGTTCTTTCTGGATTTGCCAGTGAAGTCTGTGAATTATGATAGTACATAAGGATGTGCTTGAGGCAGAGACAATGCAGCAAGCGAGGCTTTTTGTCCTCTGTGTAGGAGTCACTTTTCAAGGAATTTCTCCCAGACATTACACTTATTTTCTGGTTAGAGAAAAAGCAATCCTACAGTGCTTTACTGASACCTGTTATCTGACCAGATTCCTACTACTTTGAGAATATTAGTAATTGAAGACGCTTTCCTGAGTTTATAATGGAGTTCATCAGCTGTGCATTAAAAGCTGTTTGTTCTGGTCCCTCAGTAGTTGAGATTAGTGATATTCACTGCATTGTTGAATGGGGTTAAGGCAACCTTCTGTAAATCTCCTATTTATGTAMATTTTTAATTGTTTTTCCCTAGGAGTTTGTACTAAAACAGCTACAATTTTTGAGATTTTAACTGAGGGGAAAATGTTGTAGATTTGATTCTTTCTGGGATGTTTGTGACYGAAACAATAAGTTAAAACTTGCATTTTACCAAAGTGTGAATGGTCATGCTGAATTTCACTGGGATCACTTACTCAAACAATTCCAATACTCATTCTCAACTGCTCAAAGACCCTCAAAAAAAAACCCTCATGTATTTTTTTTACCTAATCCATTTTTTAAAAAGGGGGGAAAAAAAACCAGCTCACACAGCTTAAACTTCACTTTTGTTACTTCTTTAATGTTAATGATATTTCCATCTTTCTGAAAATTGTATTCTTCCCTCAGTTAAACTAAAAAGCAAGAGTTCTTAGTTCAACTTGTTTATTAATCATCAGTCATGTAGGARCAATTTTTTTTCAAGATCCTTAATTGTAAGTTTCACACTTACTATGCTGGATCTGGTAATGAATAAAATCCAGGCAATTTAWTGTTCTTTATCAATTTTGTGTGGTTGGGGATTTGAAAACTAAAATAACTCCATCAGAATTCTTGCACTTAATGTCCCAGCTTGAAAACTTTCCATTTTTTGTGGACTAATAGGGCCGTATGTTTTCTTGTGCTTTGTCAAACATCTCAGAGCACCACCACTACAATTTCAAGAATCTTAAACCATGAAAGTGCTGTCATCTGCTTCGTATCAACATCATTTTATGGGGTCTGAGCACAGAGGAYGTTTTCCTGGGAAAATGAATATGCAGCTTTAGCCTGGTTTGCCCAAACTCTAGTTTAAACTACATTATGTTTAATGGCAATGGTTTTCTATTACCCCTGACAGAAATTTGCGAACGATGTTCAGAATTTTTCTGCACTTCTATGTGTTGCACACTTCACTTGTTTAAGACAGAATATAGTTCTTGAATCCCTTGCCTATCCTGTTACATGAAATAAAACAGGGAATTTCATTCCACTGGGATTAATTGGTAGCAATGGAGTTTCTACAGAATATTATGGACTCTTAAACAGTAGAGTATTCGCTGTAGCACAGTTTCTGCAGAAACAACATGCTTCATAATTCCATTTATATAGCTCTGTCTTATGCTTKTAATGAAGAAAATGTCATGCCTTTTTTTGTTTATTTCAGCAACTATTTGAGGATCTGAAAGAGTTCACTGACAAAAAAAATCTTCAGAAGGATTTGCTTTTCCTAGCAAATCACATTCTGCCCAGTTTGTTTTGTCATGCCTTTGGGTAAACAGCTCAGTGAGGATGTTGTTGGAAGACCAAAATCTTCTCAAGCAATTGCTCACCAAATGGTGTGGCTCAAGGAGACAGTTTGATCCCAAGCTGGGCAAGAGGGCAGTGTCTTTACAGTGAAACAAATAAAAATAGTTAATAGCTRGAGACTATAGGCATGGCTGTGTTACAAATCAGCCAGGCAAGCATGTGTCAGGTTTAAAAATTGTATTTCTGCAGCAACAAGGATGGTCAGCACCTCCAACAGAGTGAAGCCCTCCTGGTCTCCAGGCACAGTGYCAAATGACTCCCTGCTCAGTTATGGACTTGTATCTGGCATTAACCTCTTTGAATGCAAAGATTCATCTGTGTAGTTTACCTTTTCTTTAAAGTGTTTTTCTGTTTTAAATGTGACATCCCCAATTTAATGCCCAAAGAGTAAAAACCAGTCCTAAGCCAAGGTGCAGATTTACTGATGATCTCTCAAGTTTCTGTGGGAGCATCATAATATTTTAATTTGTTTCTCTAGTTACTGTCAAATTAAAAATAATGGAAGAGATAGTGTAAAACAAGTCTTGGAGAAGTTGTTCAAATTTGTCTCCTCAACTTCTCTATTTTCAATAATCTAGACAGCATTCTTGGAATTAATGAGTTTGGTTTCTTTTCCTCTTCCTTCAAATTTTTTTTTTTTTTTGGCCAACGCTTATCCCATCTTTTTTTCTCTCAGTAGGAATAATCTAAATTGCTTTCTCTGGACTTGGGGTTCCATTCATCTGGAAATCAGACAAAGCAATTCTTTATCTAATTTTAAATGCAATCTGCATTTCACATACCATTTTCTCTCACTAAAACATTGTGGGGCTGCACAATGGAAATGCCCACTACTTTCTTGTCAGCTTCTCTTTTCCTTTGTCATACAATTAAGTCAATTGTATTGTACAATTTGAAAATCWAAACTCTGAATACAATTGTGCTARATTTTTTTTTTTATTTTTTTTACCTGCTAGCCGATTTTTTCCATATGTGAGGGGGGAGTTCCCAAGAAATTTGGGGGCGGGCGGCTGATGCAAAATTCTGCATGTGAAATCCCAAAGTGTGGTTGGCTTTCTCTGTAGGTTGGCATGAGGGAAATAAAGCCATCATCTTGCATCATTCTTATGGGTTTTGTGACTGAAATTCTGGTTTTACTTGTATATCACAAGGATATGTAATTTGCCCCTCTTTTCAGTTCCAATCTGTCCTAAGACAAACACTAACTAAGCTCAAATCCTTTATGATCCTCAAATCTTTTCTATCTGAGCCATTCTGTCACTGCAGTTGTTTTCAACTGAGGGACATCACCTCAACTTTTGTTGACTGTCTTGATTTTTGCTGTGAATTTTGTAAGCATTGAGTAAGAGGTGTGAAATGTAAAGGATGATTTCAGATTACAGAAAGTGGAAATTAAACATTAAAAAAAAAATCAGCCCACACGTCAAATTTAGTTTGTTACTGGCTTTTAAAATAAGTAAGAACACTGCTACAAATCCAAATTGAGCTCCCTCATCATAACTGGTTTTTTTTTTATTTAGACACRTATTCTCAACATAAATTTCCTTCAATTTCTAGACTTTACTGCTTCCCAAATCTGTTTAATTACTCTGTTCCAGGTTTACTGCTGACAGTATCACAAGAGCAGCATTTTTCACTGCTTCCTCCTTGTGGTCACTTGGGGTTCATAAATCAGTTCTACAGGACAAGTCAAGTGAAGCAAATAAACTATTCAAGGCTTTGAGTATAATGTATTCATTTTTATTTTAACTTCTGCAAGTTATATGATTAAGTCTTGAAATAATCATGCCTTACTCGAAAGGAAAAATCCCTAAAGAAATGCAAAGTATCTGTATATGATCCCCATTTCCCTTATCAGTTCTGATCATTTCAAACAGGTCAGTCATCAGGCGGTTCCTCTCCTCTCTGTGAGCCCTCAGAATCTCCCATCTTGTTCTGCAGCTGCATCTCAGTCCCTTGCCTGCTTTTACAGACTTTCATTATGAAACTTATGCCTCACTCTTTCAGTCCCTCCCTAAGCACTGGAGACAAACACCTTCCCAACTATCTCAAAATTTGAGAGCTTTGAAATAAGATGAAATTCTGATTTGGCAGGTGTCCCCTTTGTTCTGCTGTCAAGGAAATACCACCATTTTCTAAAGCTGGAGTAGGCTGAAGAGGTTTCCTCAGTCCTTACCATTCCATTGTTCACACTTCTCCTTTTGGCAAGTGCCAAAGTTTTGGTGACCTTTCCCTTTGCCTGTTTTCCAATGGTCAAGGGACCTGACAACCAAGGGTTTGCTTGATTGCTTTAATAAATAATGTACTCAATAATCTAATGGTTTAACATCCTCAACAAGAGCGAATAAAGTGCACACAGGTGTCCTTTTTAGCTGAGAACCACTCTATGTTAACTTCTCAGTCATTTTTTTTAAATTGTATTTTGCTATCGTGAGGAAAAGAAAAAAYGTGTAATTTGATTTTATTCCATGTTTAACCTGATTTTCCAGTGAGTTATCTTAGAAGGGACAATCAGCAATTCTAAGTCCCTGCAGAATAAGATGAGGAAAGATATTAAAATCATGTCTACAATATTAAATGGGTAGATATAAATGTGCTAATCAGTCTAGCTCCAAATTCATCAAAGCAAAGACACATCAAGTAACAGAGGTTCATAAGGTCTAGATAAAAATCCCTTTCAAATATTCTGTTAGTCTGTGTATATGAATATATATTCTTAAATAAGCTTAAATATGCACAAGGCTTTGGATTCAGCTCTGGGCTATTGTCCTGACATTTTTGGCACATCTATTAATAGAAAGTAATTTCAATCTCTATCGATCTAAAGCCAGCACCTGAATAACTCAACTTTAACACAGCACTCTTTACATTGTTAGCAGCATGATTTAGTGGGTGTGGAGGGACTCGCTTTGTTTCTCTTTGTGTCTTGGGCTGCTTTTGCAACATACAGGTGACTACTGGACTTTAAAAAGAGAAGCTGAAGCATCCATTATTTCCATGTGCTCATCCAGGAAAGCATGTTTGCAAAATCTTTGTTAGAACCTCATGCAGTCGGTTGTGTATGATCTTGATTATGTCTGAACCTTCTGGTTACACATTAAAAATATGCAAAAGAGATCCCTCTGTCACATTCACCTAAACTTTTCAAATGCACTTTATTCTGGGATGTCACAAAGATGCTAGCTGACCTGATTTGGTCAGAATTCTTTCTAAGGGTAGACCTGCAGTGCCCTGGCAATCCTACAAATGCATCTGCATTGCAGTAACATGAAAAATCTTTCTTTGCAACAGAGTGCTACTTTAAAAAAATGAGGCTCTATATATCTGAGATACATGTTATAGAAAACCTGAGAATAAAAATCATTCATTTATCACAAGTATCTTCAAAGAACTTTGATGTAATAAGGGACTGATAGCTTATTTTTGCTGTCACCAAGACTCTGCCTTTCATTTTGTTGTATTCACTGCCTTTTCCTTTTGTAGTCAGAGGCCAAATGGCATGTCTTTTCTTCCAGTAAGAGCAGTATATTTCTACTGTGAATAGAATAGCTCCCAAATTGTTCACATCCACAGAATCATTAGCAAATGCCTATTTCAACAGTGTCTGTACCAGCACAGCCAGTTTGGGCACTGAGTCATGAGGGCAGCCTCCCCTTCACTTTCAGGTTTTGGTGAAATTTCATGAGAAGATTCTTGGGCAAGTCTTTTAATACGTACATAGAGCATGCCAGAAGAAAATTAAATCCAGTCAGCTTCTGTTCATGATCTCAAAATCTCATGAAAATCAGGAATATCATAGAATTATAGAATKGATTGGTTTGGAAAGGACATAAAGGATCAACTCCTTCCACTGAGACACTGAAGGAAAGAAAGAATCACGGTCTGTAGTTAAAGACTTCATCACTTCAGAAAAATAATTTCTGTTTTGTATACTATTTTTAAATATTGTGCTATTGTATTTCTTCTGACRATACTAAGAAGCAGCCTGTAGTACTCAATGTTTGAATGTGGCTGCTGCCAACTGGATTCTGCTCCTGCATTCCTTTTTATAATTTTATTTGCACATGCACACCATTTCTCTCGATTATATATTGTCATCCTATATAAGCAATCCAAAAAGGTCACTGTTAAGTGGTAACAACCAGAAAAATCAACTGCACAAAACTCCATGTCCCCTCAAGCCTTATGTCTTGTATAAGGTAGTTTTTCACTAATTTTCCTTTGAAATTCTGCTATAATACTACAGATCAAAAGAAAACCTAGAGGAAAGGCCTGGAAAAAAAAGACAGCACAGATCTGAAGCTGAGCTGATGGGAGCCACTCTCTACAGTGACTTTTTCCCTACAAAGCCTTGGTACAAAATAAGTTAGCAGTGGTAGTCAAAAAAAAAAAACCTAGTGATGCCGTGTAATGCTGTTTTCTGACAGAAGAACCTTTCATAAAAGCAACATAAAACCTGGGAGTTTCTTACTGCAGGGGAAATGGCAACCACAAGTTTGTTAATTATTAAATTTGTAGTTGATTTTCTTTTAAAACCCTAAGGTAAATTTGCTTTAAGTAACTTCCAGGGACAAACTTACTTCTTTATTTTTTTTACTATCATCAGCATCTTAAAATCACATTAGAATTTAACATGCAGGTTTTATCCACTTATAAACCAACTATTCATCTCATATAATTCTGGGCATAGGAAGCTCTTTTGGTGTCTATTGCAGATATAACAAAATTGTGTAGCAAAACACATTATCTCTGAAACAGAATTCTGTTTCTGTATCTGACTCTCATTACTCCCCCAAATGGATGTTTTGACTGACTGATTTCTGACCAAGGTGATGACCATGAGTAAATCATCGGTATTTTCTTTGTGTCTTTTGTAACTGGCATTTGTAGGACAGGAATTCCTGTCACTTAGCAAGGTGTTCAGTATCTCCCCATTGGAGAACTTAAAAGACACTCCTGTCATGGCAGTGAAAAGAGGCCAGGGCATCAGAGCAGGGCCAGTAGGATAATTCTGGCAGAAAATGTAGAGTGGAGCTTGTAAGAAGGAAGAAGAGCTTAACAGAAGGCGCAGAATTATTCAAAGCATGAAGAGTGTTCAATAAAGATGTGAAGTATGGGATCCAGGGAGATAGTGCTTTTACTTATTCCTCCTCTATGCATGCAGTAAGAGGTAAATATGATAGATGAAAGAAGCAGACAATAATTTAGGGAACTCCAGGTTTAGGCAAAATAGATGGAACTACAGTGAGGGAGGATTTTAGCAAAAGGTTTCAAAGATAGGATTGATCTAATGCCAGTGAAGATTTTATAACCTGCTGTCATTTTGAAAGCAAAACTGGTGGGGAGGAAGAGACTAATAGAGAATTTTTCAATGTGAGACATAAGCATCACAAACTGAACAGTAATATGAGCTGTTTTTTCACTTCACAGGAAGATATGGTGATTTAACTTAGTAAGGACAGGTGGAGTGACAAAGACAGAAGTATTACTGGAGAAGTCAACAAATATTAATTGCACGTGGAAATAGGCATTCAGAGGAGATGGAAACACACCTCACACAATTTGAAGAAGTGGTGTTAAGAGGCAGTAATTTCAAGGTGTAAATAATCATGATGCCAAATGCAGCAGAGCTTGGACTCTGTGCACAGGAGGACACAAAAGTTCAGCCCTTGTGGCAGTGAGGAGAGTGCACCACTCAAACCAAATACAGGGGAGGGGTGAACAGCAGCCCCTGAACCTTTTGGGGACAGACAGTTCAGAGCCCAAAAACTTGCAGACCTGGGGATGGCACTGGCAACTTTGTTTTCTGTGTGATTATACAAGACCCTCCATGGAGAGTAAAAGGAAACAAAGTGGGGGAAATATAAGAAAGGCACGGGAATAAAAGCACGACAGAATGGGAATGGGGGCAGCAGAGGAGAATATGTAGGCACTGGTAAAAATCTGGGAGAAGGTTACACGAAGGAGAAAAAGGTAGTAAAATGTAAGGGAGTGGAATAAGGAAAAGAGGAGATGGAAAGGTAAAACRGGTTTCAAATTTCACTGGTAAAGAGCACCTCTGCTATAAATACTCGGAGAACCATAAGAGAGGTAAGAACAGCCTGTGATCTATGTGTGTTCAGGAGTCAGGCAGAKCTGAATAAAGGGAAAATTATTCACTCAAGAAAAATAAATCCTTCATTCAAAGCATGTAATTATAATAAATGGTCACATTGCTCATTAGACACCTTGTGCATGCAAGGCAGGCACAAGGCTTCTTCCTCTATAAACCATTTTGTTAATCTGTTATTAACTTTTGACTGTTGGGTTCTGAGAGGTAATATTGAGAAGGGAATAGGAGACAAGTCTCATCCACCRTGCCAGTGCCAATGGTCTGTTCAGAGCTTAGCTGGTGACATTATCAATTGCAAGCTGGCCAAATGGCAGCCATGCCTGCTCTTTTTGMCTTCTCCCTCCCTTCTCCTCTTGCTTTTTAAGGTTAGCAATTTCGCAGCAAACAGACGCAGCAGCAGGATTTATTTACAGAGACCACACTTTCATAGCTCCTCGTTAGTTTCCATTCCTTCTGAGAATATTCAGTAGGTGTTACAGAAGGTCAATATCTTCTGAGAATAGTTCAATAATATTCTGGCCCCTCTGCTAAGTGTTCTGTACTCCTAGACATCCAACAAACAGCAAGACAGTTTGTTAGAAAATGCTTTTTATTTCACCTTAACAATTAGGATATAGTTTGGACTGATTTTTTTTTTTTTTTTACATGCATAAATCCCATATTTAACATTCCACATTTGAGGGACAGGACTGTCAAAGAGTATAGACTCTAAATCCATTTATTCTTACTCTATCAGTGTTACACCATATTTCAAAACCTTGTGTTAACTTGCAGCTGCTGAGCTACACAGTTTTTAATGCTAAGCTTTCCCATATTCCAATGGGGTCAAGAGAAAATGAAGAGCAAATTAAATAGCAAATTAAATTAATTATCTTCAAAGCCCACCTTGCATAGAGCCAATATGTGACCTAAAACCTGCTTTGGGGAAGTTGATGAATAAAAAGGATCAGAGCTGCTTAGTAGTAAAATGTAATTCATTATATAATTAAATATATGTACATAAAGGATATTATGCTAGCACTGGGTGTGCAGACAGATGATGCAATAAGTGCCGTTTCATAGCATTGGTTTATGACCTCAAATCATAGTATTGTGCACAGCCCTGTATATTAGAGTATGTGTCTGGCTTGACACATGTGAGCAGTTCTGTATTATTTGAAGAACTCAGGACAAAAGGAATCCTGTAAACATTAGAATATGCATTATGTAAACATCTTTTCAGATAATTGTTTGTTGCAACTCTTCATCTTTGTTAGCAGAGACGTGTTGTTAARTGTAGTCAGTCCAGCTAGATTCAGAGTCTGAAGAAATTGAATACTGGGAGAGAAAAATGTTTTATCTTTTATGTCCTAACCATAATATAGCAATCAGTGAGGTTATAATTTAATTCCACAAAATATGATTATATGTTTCCCCTGGAGTCAGATGAGTTCATTCAGATGAATCTTTCCTTCTGAGAATGCCTTTAATGTGCCTCAATATTTCTGGCTGAGGATCTTGCTATTCTGTTCACTCTTGCACCAAAATAAAGCATAAATCAGAACTATATGCATGTACCAGAAGTTTTCATCACCTGCAATCCCTGTCTCTATTTTATTAAAAAATGAAAGAGATGTAATTGCTGATTGACATCCAAATCATTATCAACATACCTTGCAGAGACAATAGGATGAATATCACACTCAGATTTCTTTGTTCACTTCACAGTCATGCAGATACCTGACCATCATCATAGTAAATTACCAAAACTAAAGGTCTTTGTCATTTTAATGCATTAGCCTTTTTTTAATGCTTTTTTTTTTTTTTTTTTTTTTTTCAATCCCCAGACTATGAACTGCATCATACCGCCTTTAGGACAATTTCTGGGTTTTTTTCCTCCGGCTCTATGAACAAAGGAAAAGAGGAAATAAGGTATGAAAAATTTAAGATTGTTAGGGCTTAGTGTAGAAATAAAAWGTCCTTGCCTGAAAGATACTTTCTGTATGGCTGGTGTGACAGACAGAAACATCACTGAAATTACGACGAGTCCTGTTCAGCTAAAGACTGGAAAGGTATTACTCCACTTGCATAGGTGCAAGGAAACAGAAAACAAGTCTGTTATCAGACAAAATACTGTGGAAGGGAGAAAGATGGAACAAGTTACAAAAAATAAGAAAATGTGTCTGCGTAAGCTAATCTTGTTATTCTTAYAGTAAATGAGAAAGGGATTTCATTGTCTAAAGGGAAGTTTGAGGTAATTAAGAGATGCACTGAAAATTATGGCATGTCCCAGAAGGAAAAAAAAGATTTATGAGCAGTGTTAAATGAGGCTCCTGAGTGCAAGAAACTTTTAGCAGGTAGATAGAAATTCAGAGGAAAATGGAAAGGATGAGGTTTTTTAACTTCTCTAATTTCAGTCCCTTGACTTAGTCTGAAAAATTTCAGAGACTTTAAATGGAATTTCTTGCACAATCAAGGGAAAGGAGAATTATTGCTCCTGGCCAAACTTCATGTTAATTATAAGATAAACTTTGGGGATTGGAAATCTGTGAATGGTTTAGTGGAAAAGTTATGATGAGAAGGAAACAAATAATACCATTCAAGCAAAGCTTTGCAAGTCTGGCTTCTCAAATCATTGAACTATGGTTTTGCTCCCTTTGCTTTTAATGACATATTAACACATTCTATAACACTCTGGGTCAATATATTTTTCAGAAAATACTTCAGTGAAGTGATTTAAGGGAGTATCTRAAATTAAAATTCCTGTGTAAATCAGTGGCCTTCACCTCCTTTACCTTTATATAACTGAAATCA